>NW_028327175.1:145816642-146117660 GCF_987537825.1 Furipterus horrens | reverse complement strand
GAAGACTCTCACTCTTTGGATGAGAGAATTTTAAGCTTCATTATTAGGGAATCATGTCCACACCCCTACTGAGATCATAACTTGGGTAAAACAGTGCTATAATATGGAATAACTGTGGCTTCATTCCTTACTGTCAACTTAATGTTCATGGAAAAAGCAGGACCAGCCCCTTACCTGGTAGGGTAAGGGCAGTAGGGTTTCAGGTCAGTGATCGGCCAGGATGAAGCACTAATCTGTTAGAAATTTGTATCTTTACCAGAGATCTGCTCCTTTTGGGGGATATCAGCCAATATGAGATAAGTCTTCAATAGGTTAGTCCTTATTTCTCAGGCTTCTCTCATAATCCCAAAATATCTCCAAGAAAAATTCCATTTTTAACCTGTAAATGCTATGGCATTACTGTGAGAGAATCATGTTTAGATATGGTCATAGGGGCACTGACCATGTGAAGGTCACAGTCTATTGAAGTAAAGTGTTTATAAAAATAGCTCAAGAGACACACATTTCTCAGTCTGGAAAATGTTCAGTAGAATGCAATTTATAGCTGCTGTATGGGGTCAAAAAACCCTGCAAACAGGAGAATGTTGTTAGGAGACATTGGAATGGCTTCCATGGGTCTCTTACAGTTTTAGCTCACTGGCAGATCTATGAATATTAACAGAGAAAGCCATTACCCAGAAAATGTACATTGTGTGGGAAGAAAAAAAAGCCATCTGAATGACAACAGACATATAAAAATGCTCAACATCATTAATCATCAAGGAAAGTCAAATCAAAACCACCATGAGGTGTCACTGCACACTATGGTGAAGAATGGCATTTATCAAAAATGGAGAAAAGGGAATTCGTGTTTACTGTTGGGGGAACTGAAAATCAGTGCACTATATAAAAAAGAGAGTGAATATTTATCAAAAAATTAAAAATAGGTCTACCATATGACCCAGACATTCTACTTCTGGGTATTTATCAAAAAAAAAAAAAAAGAAAGAAAGAAAGAAAGGAAAAAAAAAAAACCCTATTAATTTGAAAACATAGATGCATCTCTATGTTCACTACGTTCACTGCAGCATTATTTACAATAGCCAAGATATGGAACCAACTTAGATGTCCATAAATAGATAAATGGATACAAAATGTGGTATATACATACAATATTACTGAGCACTAGAAAAAATAAAATATTTCCATTTGGGACAATACAGATGGACCTAGAGGATATTATGCTAAGTGAAGTAAGTCAGGGAAAGACAAATACCATATGGTTTCACTTATATGTGAAATCAAAATGAAACAAAAGAAGTGAATAAAAAAATCAAAACCAAAGTACTGTAGATTCATAGAAAGAGAGGCCAAAGGGATGGTTGCCAGAGGAGAGAGGGATGGAGGGATGGGTAAAAGAGGTGAAGGGAAACATAATCAATAATATTGTGATAAGTTTTCATCACCATTGTAAGTCATAAAATTGTTAATTCAATATGGTGTACACATGAAACAAATGTGATATGATATTGTATACCAACTATATTTAAATAAAAAATAAAATCTTATAACAAAGAAATAGAATAAATCAATAAATAGTCATCTGATTTCATGCAGAATGACCACCTTTTCAGTGCAAAGACAGTGAGCAATGTTGTTTCTACGATGTTTGGATATTCCTCCAACACTTGAACTATGTATAAGGGTATCTACACTTGGACAATCGAAACTTCTTCCTGGGCATATCAGTTAAGAGATGACCCTGGCATTTCAGAAGAGTGATGGTTTATCCCACCAGAGTGACTGTATTATCATCCTAATCTTACTGGGAGGGAGTACAATTTTAGGATCCTTCTCAGGCATGTCCTCCAGATAAAATGTGTCCTTTCCTAATAGTCCCTCAAACCTATGCACCAGATGGTTAGTTTGCACAAATCCTTAAATAATCATAAGGAGGGCATTCAAAATCTTGTTCTAATTGTGTGTGTGCATGTGTGTGTGCACATGTGAGAGAGAGATTTCATCATGGGGTCTGGTACATCTTCTTTCGATGGAGAAAATAACTCCATCCCAAATAGTTAATAAACAAGCAATTTTGTTCCATTTAACTAATTTCCTGTTTCTTGTATTTCTTGGGAATAGTGGAAATAAATTTCTGTACACAATCAGAAGCCAGACATTCAAATGGTGGTACACTTAGCATCAGATATATATTTCCAATATCCAAGATTTTTAAAAATCTCTGATTCCTTAATTGGTTTTCAGAACATCATGATTCTCACTGTGCCAAAGAACATATAGAAATAAATATCAGATGTTATGAAACAGCAATTCTTTAAAAAAAATTATGGAGATAGAAGAATGAATAGGTGTATAAGTCTCTAATTGCATGTTGCTTTCTAATGATCGCCCAAGATTTAGTCTGGCCTGAACATCAGACATGGAAAAGAGAAAAACCCCATGGGCTGTGGGGCTTAAAACTACATGATTGTGAAACACCATCCGGTCACCTGGCCTGATCAAGTGCCAGGATACAATAGTGATGTGATGTGTCAAAACCTTAGCTGCCAAATCATCACTCATGGTAGGCAAAGGATCAGTGTCCCCTGGTGTGATTGGAAGCTGGAGTCCAATCTCGCAGGCTAAAATGCTGTCTTCAACCTTGGGCGATGGAGAATTACAGGAAGCCAATTTCATATCAGGTATGCAAGCCATTGGGTGATCAGTCCTGGACAGGTTAATCCTCATTTGGCAGTAAAGAATTATAAGGTAGAAGACATTTTTCTCTAAAATCCAAAGGTATTTTCCATTGCCTCTGACAATGTTGCCTTTGGGAAGTCAGATGCTGTTCTGGTTCTTAATCTTTTTTATGGGGCTTTCTTTCCTTCTTTTAAAAGTGTATAGTTTTATCAAGATATTTTTGTCTCTAAGGATCTTCAATTTCACAGTGATATATTTTATCATAAGTCTATCTCCCACCCTTGTGCTGGATAAAAATAAATTTTCAATCTGAAACTCCAGACTTTTAGTTTTTAGAATATTAATTGATTTAGACTTTGATAGTTTCTCTCTAATTTTTTCCACAATTCCTATTCCTCATTGATTACATACCCTGAGTTAGTCCTCTCTTATTTTATCATTTTTTCTACTATTTTACATCTCTACATAACCTGGGTAATATTATAATTTCATCTTTCAAATTGCATAGTGATATTTTCAATTCTGCTCTCATATTTTAAATTTTTATCAAGAACATTTTGTTATATGACTTAAGATTTTATATAGAATACAAGTATTATTGAATGCAATATCCTGTTATGTGTCCTTTTGGATGATATTTTTTAAGTTTTCTTTTTTCTATATGACCTCAGTTTCCTCCAAATTGTTATAACCACTTTTCTTTATAATGTCATAAATATCAAGTGATCCTATGCTGTCTGTTCCTAATTAAGAATTATCTGTGTTATAGGTGGGGTCCACTAAAATGATGAGGTTCTCTACTCTATTTCAACCACCATTGTAATTTATCTTTGTGTGTCAGAGAAAAGGGAAGCTCAATACTCACTATATAAACATTCACTTTTTCCTCCTGTTTTTAACATAGTCCCTCTATCTTCAACCATGACTTCTGTCTCCAGCCCAGGTATATCATGTGTTATGGTCTCCCCAAAATTAATCTCCAGTTTCTGCCAGGGTGAGAGAGAGGCCATTAACAAGGTTCTCAGAGTGAACAGGGGATCTGTGGTTGCATGTGATCTTTAATCAGATTTTAAAACAGTACTCTTATCCAGTACTTACAGATCCTGGATGTCACCAATACCTAGGTCTTTTGGGGACTGTATAGTTAACTCACTCTGCTTTATTCACTTCCAGCCTAGGATTCAGATTTCTTGGGCTGAGCCACTCAATGGCTACATCTGCTGTGCAGTTCCAAAATACCGTTTCTGATTCTCTATGTCCCTGTCAAAATAGTATATTCCTCTCACTTTAGTGAGGTAGATGGATAAAGTCAAGGTGAAAATCTCTGTCAAATTCACCACCTTTGTCTATAAATCTTAAAGTATAATCCACAGTAATAAGCCCCACGTTTGCAAAGAAGGTTGGGTGCTTTGATTCTTGAGATTATAACAACGTGCTTCAGAAAAGCTGCATAACTGCAACCACGCATGCGCTGCGGTGTTGCAAAAGCAAGGAATTGTGATCACTTCCAAATGTGCATGTAAGTCTGCTGTTAAAACCTCTTTTAATATTTTAAACTATCCTTTAATCTTGTTTCATAAAAGTCCTGAAAAAGGGAGACACCTAGGTCTCTTCATACTAGCAGAAGTAAGCTTATTAGAGGGCAAAATTTGAGTTACAGGAAGAATATCAAATCCTGCACCAAATAGCATTATTCTCTTAAAGTTAAAATTATGAGGAGGCAACTGTTACTTTTAATTTTATTTCTCATAAAATAGAAGAATATATAGTCACAGCCTTGCAGTGTAAAGCACTACAAAATATAGGAAACACCTGACAATGCATAATTTACATGAGTTTTGAATATTTTCATTCACTACAAACAGAAACATCATGTGATGTTTATTTGTCACCTGTTTTGATCAATATTATTACTTTGATGTTGTACAGTTTAGATTCTGAAATAACGTGCTAATAGGACTTAACTACAAGAAAGCAAATATGGAACTGGAATTTAGCTATGTGATCTTTAAAACTCCAGCCAGTTCAGCAAAATAGAATATCAATGAAAATATAACTTTATTTTTGTTGTGCAGCAATTATGCAAAACATTTAGTCAAACTATTTAAATTTTCAGTAGATTGTTCTGACTTTGTGAAAACAGCATAACCAGCTTACACAAACTCTAGACTAAAGATGCTGATACCAGAGGGGAGGAGGGAAGATAATGGCGAGAAAAAGGGGAGGGACTAGCCAAAGAACATGTATGAATGACCCATGGATATGGACAACGGTGCGGGGACTGACTATGGGAGTGAGGGGTGGGGTGGAGTGGGGTAGGATGGGCAGAGGAAGGCAAAGGGGAAAAACCTGGGACAACTAGTAGAATAACAATAAAATATAATAAAAAATGCTGATACTTCAAATTACACTTTGTTTCCACTATTGTATGTCCTATTCACTAGCACATTCCAAATAGCAAAGCTGAATTAGAGGGTATGATATTTGTTTTTTCCTGACTATGATTTCCTGGTGGGATCTATACAAGTATGGATTGCTATTTACAAAATACTAAAAAATAAATAAAAAGGGCAATGTATTAAATCTTTTTTAAAAATTTATTTACAAAACTAAATTTCATTGCAAAGTAAAAACAATGGAAAATTTGTCTGTAAAGATAAATAGCAACCCAAGGATTCTTTGAGTGACTATAAGAATTTATGAAGAAAATTTTCCATGGGATAGATTTTTCTTACCCACCAATCATATAGTGTTTTGTGATATGCCAACTTGTCCTAAGTTGGAGCAACATTTTTGAGAATCTCCCTTTCTTTTGTATTCTAGGTTATGGGACCAAAAATGAAATTTATGAGACTTAGAAAAAGAAAGTGAAGGGGAACAAAGTTTGACTCTCTGAATATCATCATGATCAGAGGTGGTAAATGTCAGATGCAGACACTGGTGAGTTCTATTTAGATTCTCCTTCATGCTCCATATTCAACTCTTCCTCTCAGCTGTCAAGCCTAGTGACAAGGTGACCTCAAGCCCATCACCAAATTCAAACGCAATAGCCTGCTATAGACTTCCACTGATAGTTCTTCATATTTCTGCTCTAGGATTTAGATGGCTTCAGCAGCTCTGGTTTGTTGACTTTGATCTAATTTTCAAATTCCAATTTCAGACTTTTATTCTCCCTGCTAACCTGATTCTTGTAACACATTTGTTTCTATATAATACTCATAACAGTTCTGTTTCTCTAATAAAACTGTGTTTTTCTCTAATTAAGAGGTAAATAAATCACATGACAACAAATTATATCATCTATAAATATTGCAGGAAAATGTGATGGTATAGTTTGTAATTTATAGTAAGTGTAGGAATCTTTAAGAATTTCAGAATGGCAACCATACTGATTCTATCCCTTTCTAATTGGCAATTGTGATATATTTTATTTTTATCTGTCCTTTATTTGCTTTGATATTTCCATTTTTACTACTAAAATGGTCATTCTTTGTTATTAATTTCTAATTGTTTAATGCAAGTGTGTATGGCCACACATCAACTTTCTGTTAGAAAAAAAATTTTCCATTGAAATAAATCACTCTATATTATATATTCACATTACCAAAACAACTTTTAATATCAATAAGAAAATATATTAGCTTACAAAAATTTCAGAACTCAGAATGAATAATGAATGGACAACAAAGACCTATATTGTTAGAAAACTTCTAAAACCTTTACTAGTTGGCTTTTGCCATACAAACATATGTCAGTTATTTCTTCCCTTGATATCATTACTAATTAATGTGACAATGTTGTGGTCTTCTTTCTAATTTTTTTTCTCTTGCCTTTATTTTCTTTCAGATTCTGGCGTAACTATGACCTTCTCTGAGTCTTTGACCTTCCCTCCCTCAATTTCTGATTAATACTTGAAGGACTATTTTGCTGTATGTTACAACCCTTTATTTCCTAATTTCATGTATATAAGAATCACATTTCCATTGTGTAAATGTACCACAGTTTTTTGATCCACTCATCTACAGATGGGCACTTAAGCTGTTTCCAGCATTTGGCTATTGTAAATAGTGCTGCTATGAACATAAGGGTGCATAAGTTCTTTTGAATTGGTGTTTCAAGATTCTTCGGGTATAATCATAGTAGTGGAATTGCTGGTTCAAAAAGTCATACATTTACACAATGGAATACTATGTAGCAGGAAGAAAGAAGGAACTCCTGCCATTTGCAATAACATGGATGGAACTAGAGAGAATTATGCTTAGTGAAATAAGCCAGGCAAAGAATGCAAAATACCATATGATATCACCTAATACAGGAAACTAAAGAACAACACAAACAAAAGAACTAAATAGAACAAAGAGCAGAATAGCAGTCAATAAGGGGGAGGGGGGAGGGAGAGAAGGGGGATAAGTAAGGGAAGGGTTTAGTCAAAGAACGTGTATAAATGACTCATGGACATGGACAACGGGGAGGGATATGATTGCGGGAGAGGGGATGGGCTGGGTTGGGGAGAGAAATGGGGGAAAAATGGGACAACCGTAATTGAAAAACCAAAAATAAAAAATAAATAAATAAATAGATAGATAGATAAAAAGAATCATGTTTCCTAAGATTTTAAAACTCAATTTACAGTTAAATGTCATTCAATTTAGTTAGAAGAAAAATCCTTGAAATAAAATGGTTTGTTTCTAGCTATAAAATTAGAGATATAGATTATATTAGGCTCAGAAATGAAAACATTTAAATCAAATACAATTGATTTGTGAGACATGCTAGCCATACACTAATAGAAAATTACTACTTTTAATATACGATATATCATCAAACTAAGCCAGGTCAGTGCTTTATAAATTATTATATGCCATAAAAGTGGGAGGGGGAGAGAGAGCCCACCAAAGAAATTATACATCATTCTGGTCTCATAAAAAGAGTTTGGGAGTTTTCCTTCTTCTTGAATTTTTTGAATAGATTGAGAAGGATAGGAGTTAATTATTTTTAAGTGCTTGGTAAAATCCACCTGTGAAGCCATTCAGTCCAGGGCTTTGATGTGCCAATAGTTTTTTTTTTTTTTTTTTTTTTTACTGCTTCAATTATACTAGTTGTTATCAGTATATTCCGGGTTTCTGCTTCTTCTTGATTCAGTTTAGGAAGATTGTATGTTTCTAGAAATTTGTCTATTTTGCTCAGGTTGTCCAATTTCTTGGCATATAGTTGTTTATAGTAATTTCAGTTTTGTCTAGCTTTCCAAACAAATAGCTCCTGGATTTATTAATCATTTGAATTGTTCTTTCAGTCCCTATATCATTTAATTCTACTCTGATCTTGATGATTTCCTTCCTTCAACTCGCTCTGAGCTTTGTTTGTTGTTGTTCCTCTAGTTCTTGTAGAGGTAGGATTAGGTTGTTTATTTGAGATTCTTCTATCCTTTTTAGGAAGGCCTATATTGCTATGAACTTCCCCCTCAGGATTGCCTTCACTGTATACTATCGGCTTTGGGTAGTTGTGTGTTCATTTTCATTTGTTTCCAAAAACTTTTTGACTTCTTCCTTGATCTCATTGTTAACCCATTCATTATTTAATAACATGTTATTCAGTCTCCATATATTTGAAAGTTTTTGAGTTTTTTCCTTGAGGTTCGGTTTTAATTTTAAGCCATTGTGATCTGAGCACATGCTTAATATAATTTCAATTCTCTTGAATTAGTAGCAGATCCAGAACAAATACTTCAAAAATTTATGTGGAACAACAACAAAAACCAAATAGGCTCCGCAATCTTGAAAAAGAAGAACAACGTAGGAGGAATCACAATACCTGATATCAAACTATACTACAAGTCCGCTGTAATCAAAATTACTATGGTACTGGCATAGGAACAGACATATAAATCAGTGGAACACAATAGAGCCCAGAAATAAATCCAGGTCTCTATGGTCGATTAATATTTGACAAAGGGGGAAGGAGCATAAAATGAAGTAAAAATATCTTCTTCAATAAATAGTGTTGGGAGAACTGGAATAATAAATGCAAAAAAAAAAAAAAAAAAAGAAAAAAGAAAATGTAACTAGGACACAATGTTACAGCACACACCAGAATAAACTCAAGATGAATAAAAGACTTAACTTAAATATAAGTTGTGACACCATAAAAATCCTAGAGGAAAACATAGAAAGAAAAATTTCAGCTATCTCATTTAGAAATGTTTCTGCCAATATATCTCCTAGGGCAAGGGAAACAAAAATAAATAAACAAATGGGACTACATCAAATTAAAAATTCCTGCACAGCTAAAGAAACCATCATCAAAACAAAAAGGGAACTGACTATATGGCATAATATATTTGCCAATGGTATATCAGACTAAGATTTGATCTCCAAAGTATATAAAGAACTCATACAACTCAACACCAGGAAGACAAACAATACAATTTAAAAAATGGGCAAAGGACCTGGGTATGCACTTCTCCAAGGAGGACATACAGAGGGTCCACAGGCATATGAAAGAATGCTCAACATCACTAGCCATCAGAGAGATGCAAATTAAAACCATAATGAGATATCACCTCACATTTGTCAGAATGATCATCATTCATAAATCTACAAACAAGTGCTGCCGAGGATGTGGAGAAAAGGGAATGCTAATGCACTGTTTGTGGGAATGCAGACTGGTGTGGCCACTGTGGAAAACAGTATGGAATTACCCAAAAAAAAACTAAAAATGGAACTGCCTTTTGACTCAGCAATTCTGCTGCTGAGAATATACCCGAAGAATCCTGAATCACCAATTCCAAAGAACTTATGCACCCCTATGTCCAGAGCAGTGCTATTTAAAATAGCCAAATTCTGGAAACAGTCTAAGTGCCCTTCAGAAAATGAGTGGATCAAAAAACTATCACTCATTTACACAATGGAATACTATGCAGCAGAAAGAACTCCTACTGTTTGCAATAATATGGATGGAACTGGAGATTATTATACTAAGTGAAATCAGCCAGCCAGTGAAAGACAAATATCATATGGTCTCACTTATAAGAGGAAGCTAATGAACAAAATAAACTAGCCAACAAAATAGAAGCAGAGGTATGGAAACATGGAACAGACTGACAGTGACTAGAGGGAGAAGGGGAGGAGGATAATGGTGGAAAGAAGGGGAGGGGACTAGTTAAAGAGCATGTATGAATGACACATGGACATGGACAACAGTGTGGGAATTGACTGTGGGAGCTATGGGTGGGATAGATAAAGGAGGGCAAAGGGGGGGAAATTGGGACAACAATAGAACAACAGGATAACAATTAAAAAATAAAACATGAAAAGAAAGAAATTATACATCATAGAAGATAGAAATTATTGTAAACTTTTGAGTTTTTAGAAAACAAATCTTTTTAATATTACTGATGTAAAATGACTGGTTTTTATTATAATTTTGCTTCTATAACTTCTCAATAGACAGACCCCCAAAATATATATGTGTTACTTGCACTTATGAACAGTGGACAACTAGATGCTCCCCCACCAGCCACTGCCTCTTGGTTTTTGTGCTTTTGGATATACAATATGTGTTCTCTCCTCCTGAATGTGGATGGGATCTGTGAATTCTCATTAGCATTTCTAGTTCTTCAGGAGCTTCTGTTAGAATACATTAACTAAACAAAGCCTACTACCACAAGCCCACATTTTTTTCCAAATTTCAAGAGCTTAGAACCAAGTTATTTCCTCCCCATTTGTTTACTTGTGTGAATTCAGTTTTTCTTAATAAAGATCCTGCCCCCTGAGGATGTTGTTCTTTAAAGTATAAATAGGATGGGAAAATTTAGATAAGAGGAGGAAGTAGGTATAAAGTACAAGAGATTATGCAAAAATTAGCATAAAAGATGAGTTGGACAAGCATCCTCTATATTAATGAAGCCATAAAGTATTAATTCTATAAATTGTTTCATTGTGTCATGGAAAGTTAATCAACTCCCTGACTAGTGGGAAGGAAATTTTTAGTATTTTACAAAATCTCATTTTAAATCTTTGTTCTGCTCTTTGTTAGTTCTTGGCAAATTACTTGGCTGAGTTTGCGTTTTCTCATCTTAAATCCAAGTCAATGTTACAGTGTTGTTACAATGTTTAAATGAAGTATTGCATATTAAAGTCCAGACAACTGTTTTAATACTATTACTAATATTCACATTCCTGACCTTATATAGTTTCTATAGTCAGTGAATTGAGTAATTAAAGATAAGGTCAAAGAAACACAGGCAGTATCAAGGTAATTGTACCACATCACTAAAAATAAAGGCATAGAAAAACATCCCTGTATTTACAATATCGATAATCAGATGACTATGCTAGGAAATCCAGAAGCAGTTTCAATGTCCTCATCAGTAAGTTAATAAGGAGAAGCAATGTAGAAGCAAGAAAATGAATCTATAGAGTTGCAAAAAATGCACCCTTCAAAAACCCAAAGATATCACTGCTTTGGCCAAGTGCTACAACCCACCTCCTCCCACTCCAAAGCTGTCAATGGCGATAAGGACACTGCCACCAAAGGTTCATCTGAGTTGTTGATGTGAAAGGCACAAAGTCAACACAAAGTATCATTCTGGTACTGCATGTGGCCCACAGGCCTCATTATCACTATAGGGAGAGTCAAAGCAGTTCTTTTTCTTTTTTTTTTTTTTTTCATTTTGTTAAATGAAAAGTGAAAAACAAATAGGTTAACATTGCTATCTGTGATTAATTCTAAGCTTGTCAAATTTTACCAAACCAGTATTTCATCATCATTCCAATTTACTTTCTTCCCAAAATATGGGATTGATGTTACAAAACCCATCTTTCTCAAGTATGAGAAAATTAAATAGGCAGTCAGAATTTTGGCTTGCTGTTTTGAAAGCATGCCTCTCTTTAAGCAAATGTAAATTTGTATTTGTTTAGTCTTATTATAATCACAAACTATCATCCACTCTTGCTAGTTTCTCTAATTATAATTCCTAGTTGATATGTAATGTGATACCATTTGAAATACTCTGCTGGATCTTGTCTCACTCGCTCTTAAATCAGAGCATCTGTTCACATAGGCCAGCCTTATTCACAGGTTTATGGTTAAGCAGCACATTCACTTGTTCAAGCTTTTACCTTGCTCCTGGTCATTATTTCCTGTGGTTCTTGTTACTCACTTGAACTTCAGTGTTCTCAAACACAGGTTTTCATAAACTTGAGCACGCACTTGAATCACCTGTGGATTGTGACTCATTATGTCCGCGGTGGGCCTAAGATGGCTCATCTTTAACAAGTTCTCAGATATTCCAATACTGCCAGTCCAAGGATCACATATTGAAAACACTGCTTTTTCCCTTTGGCTCTTTCCACACTTGGCTGCTTCATGTAAGCATTTGTTCTTTTAGAATAGACCCCATCACACATCTCCCTATTTTAGATGAAATGAGAAGAAAAGCCAACTTTTTCTTCCTTTGATCCTTTCATTCCAAAATTCTGCATGTTCAAGTTGAACATTGTCTTCAAGTCCAACTAACTCACCCCTAACACCAGTACCAACATGATCTTATTCAAGTATATGAAATTAATTTGAACCTACCAGCTATTACTTTTCAAACTTAAGAAAATCTGTATTTTCTCTTTCATATCTGGTAACATAAGTGTGGAAAGTATACAAATTTGAAATAGTTCATTCCTGTGTTATAAATAAATTGTGTTACAAATGAACTCAGACTTTGTTATAAATGAATACAGTTCCTCAAAGTGTAAAGAATGTGTTTCTTCTAAAATCATCATTATAAATATTATTCCTTTATTAACAATTTGGAAAAAATAAATTAGGAAACATGTAATTACATTCTCAGATAATCCTGATGTGCTTTGGGCTTCAGAATAAAAATCAAATTCAAATTCAAATTGAAGATGACAGAAACTGAAAAAAAATCTAATATAATTCTAGATTTAGAAGGTATCTAATTTTTTCTTATTGCAGTGTTCAGATTTATAAAGTTAAGGAGTTAAGGCCTATAATTTACATTCGATTCAATATGTGAAAAATTCTATAAAATTAATATTTTACTTAGTAAATGAACAGGTATTTTATTAAAATTGTCTTGCTGGACAATAAACTGTAAATTGCTACCCTGTATATAAAACTCAAATATTGATAAAGTAGTAAATAGAAAGATTTTAAGTAATGAAATATTATATTAATATAATTAAATATATTATATAAATGTAATTTAAGTAATGAAATATGAAAAATATTATGGAATGTCAAAAATATTTTGACTATTTTTTAATGTTAATTTATCACCAGGTAACAAATTGTATGGAGTAGATATGTTTTTACTTAATTCAGATGACAGATTGGAAAATAACTATAATTTTGAAGGATATATGATAAGGGTATAAGCTAAGTACTGGGATATCAAATGACATAATTAATTCTTATTCTCTCTTTTTACTTATAGACATTAATTCTGTGACAGACAATTCTCCAGTAACCATGCTAAAATCTTAGCCAAGTAAATGTAAATAAGGGGGAATACCAGAATGATTGGGTCATGTACTATATTAATTCAAATAAATTATGGAAGATTACTAAAAGGTCTTAAAGATTGATGTGGGTGAAATTACGGCAGATCTTGCAAGGTAAGGACCTGGCTGTGATGGGGCAGAATTTTTAACAAAATACTGTAGCTCTTTCCTGGTAGGCACAATGAGATGAGGGTCTTGATGCACACACTGATGAGCAAACTGTTAAGAGATTCTTTATAATAAAATCTATAAAGAAAATTGTTTTACTTCACAGTCTTATATTAAAGGAATAAATATTTTTGTTTGGTTTTATATTGTTTACCATAAGGATATGGAAGGATTCCTGGTATAGTATTGCTTAATAGAGGCATTAAAAAAGTATTTCTGATCACATTATTGTTAGTTTTTATTATTTAAAAGCTTTATGAAGATTTTCTATCCTAAAGGCTTGGACAGAAAGGTCCCAGAGGTTTGAGAGGGGGGAAACCTATAATATTCCCCTCAGCCCAAACTAAGTATAGTGGCCAAAAGGGTTTTGGACAAGTGTGACATGCCTTGCACACCTTCTTCCAAAGAGCCTTTTTTCCCCCTAATATGGAACATTGAAAAATTAATCCCTGCCTTTTCATCTAGAGGTTATGGATTGAATGATGTCTTTTAACCCTGTTGCCAAATCTGTTGCCCCCAGAATATAACAAGGATGCCAGCCTGTTAAACCAAGCATCCATGGTCCATGGACAGCCAGCTGACCTGGAGTCTGCATGATCCTTCCCCATGTGGGAAGGCTACCCTCCCCTCCACACCCCAACTCTTATTAGGGATTTCTGGACCCAAGGGTAGGGAGGATGATGACCATGTCCAGCTTGAAGCAGCTAGAGGAGCATGAGACCTTTGTCCATTGTCCTTTATAAGATTATAAAGGATCTTAGATCTGAAAGGGAGGAATTGTTATTTTTTATTGTTATAAAAATTAATTATTTATTTTTTAAAAAAGAATAATATAGGAAAGGGTGAAACCAAAGAACTTGTATGCATGACCCATGGACATGAACTAAGGGGGGTCAGATTACTGGGGGAAGAGGGGTACTGGGCAGAGGGGAGCAAAGGGGGAAAAATTGGAACTATTGTAACAACATAATCAATATACAAAAAAATATTTCTGATCACATTATTGTTAGTTTTTATTATTTAACAGCTTTATGACTATTTAAATCACATAAAATTATCTCATTTAATGTATCCTGTTCAGTAATTTTTTGGTATCATCATAGAATTGTGTGAACATCAATACAATTTAATTTTAGAATATTTTATTCCCCTTCAAAAGAAACCAAGTAATGCCTTGGAGTAGGGATCTCTCCCACCCCCACTCCTTTGATGTATCATGCTTGTGAGGAAAATTTCTGATGGTAGCCTTTCCAACCTGTTTAAGAATCACATTTTTTTATTTCTTATGTTGGAAAAATACTTGTTATATCTTTGGATGACTCAGAGGTTATACACAGTAGTCCACCTCTATATCACTGTTCACTTATCATGGCCCTACTGTATCACAGGATTTTTTTAAATATTATATTTAATTAGCACAGATTTTTCACTATATTGTGGGATTTTGCGGCACTGTATACATATGTTGTTAAAGTTACATAGGTTTAAAATGTAGAATATGTTTAAAAACATAAGTAGTGTTTATAAAAGTGTGGAAAAGGTTAATAAGGGAGAGGGAAAGATTAATAAGGGGCTGGGAATGGTTTATAAGTGTGTGGGAAGGGTTTATAAAGCCTTAAAATATATATAAATTCTAAAATAAATGTAAGGTTCCTACTTTGTGGATTTTCACCTATTGCAGAGGGGGGTGTCTAGAATGTAATACCCACGATAAGTGAGGGAATACTGTAATAGTGTTTGGATCATCCATCTGAGCAATGAAACACATAAAAATGCTAAAAGGAAGATATCATTAGAGTGTGTCATCCAGTTCTAAGTCAGATGCCAAGAATGAACTAATTAAATTAAGAGGAGGTGACCCCCCCCATCCCCACTACCTCAATATAAAAATGCATAAAATATGAGCCTATTGACCAAATTACTGTTTTTACAGCTCCTTTTTAGTTTTTCATTTACTTTTAGTAATAAGGAAGTTAGAAAGGTACACAGTGGTTTAAGTACAAAATTTCCCCTCTAAGACAACATATGTGGTCGATACTATATTGATACATGTTCTGTTTTAAATTGCTACCCTTCCAAATTCATAAAACACTCAGAAGTTTTATGGTTTTCATAACATAACATTGTTAGTATGCTTGCCATTTTATATAATATATTCTCCTAATTGTTTATGCTGCTTGTAAAGCATAGTTTCAAAGATCCAAGACAGAAGAAAACAAAACAAAAAGAAATCCCATTAAGTCATTACAGTTATTGCAAATAAACTGGATGGCCCATTTTCTATAGTAATTAATTATTTTTTAAAAAAAAGAAGAATATATGAAAGGGTGAGCCATGGGCATGGACTTGGGGAGGGGATTGTCGGGGAAGGGGGGTGCTGGGCGGAGGGGAGCAAAGGGGAAAAAATTGGAACTATTGTAACAATATAATCAATAAAATATACTTAAAAAAAAAGAATTAAATCCTGATCACAGAAGTTTAGAAAAAAAAAAGATGAAATATAATTATTTTTTATCATCTGTGTATAAATGTCAAGTACTGGTAAGATAAATTTCATGTCTAAAGAAATTTTTAGCTTTTTATATCTTTAGCATCTTGGTTTGGAAATAACATATCTAATATTTATTTAATACTGAATGCATTCTAGGTAACATTCTGAATATATTATATGGATTAGCCCACTTAATTCTATGAGGTTGGAAATAACATTTCCTCATTTTGCAGAATAATAAACTAAAGCCATGAATCATCCAAGCTTACTTATCTAGTCAGGAAATGGCAAAATAGAGGTAAAGACCCAAGCACCTTGATATCAGAGTTTATCCACCCACTCACTAGGTAGTACTCTCAGCACTACCCATAGTAGGTTATCAGTTGCTAGATAACTAGGTTTTATTTTTGAGATTTTGAGGTAAAATCATAGAGAAAAATTAGGACTTTTTTCCCAAAATACTTTCATATCAGAGACTATAGATGAGAATCAGGATCCTTACATTTATCTTTTGTGTTGGAATTTTAAATTCAGCCTCAGCAAATGGGCCACATTCACACTCAAGTTGTCACCAATAACAGGACATAATGGACAATAAAAGTGAGTTAATAATTTAGTTCAGCCTAAGTGAGAGGACTAGAAGAAATTCAAGGATTCAGGAAGATTGGCTGTACCAACCTGAACATCAGTAATAATTCTCCTGTGTGATGCACTAAGAAACTGTGAGAGGTAAAACTCTGAGGTACCTACGGATGATAGCTGTAAATTATCACCTTTCTTTCTCAATTGTCATCTACTTAAATTTTTCTGAGAAATAAAGTGTCAGAACAGCATGAATCCAGCAGACAAAACATAGGAAGCAATCCAAGAATGAGATGAATCAAAGAGAAAAGAAAGCAAATAGTTGACCGGAAAAAAGAAAAGGGGGGACAAAAATTTGATTTAGGTCTGCAGGACCAGAATTAATTGAAAAGAATATAGCTCAGCTGAAAACAAAGGCCTGCTGCTTTCCCTGTTTGAATTACCTAGTCAATAAAAGGCATTAGGAAGGAACAGAAAAAATAAATTATCTTATTTGGGTCTACTTTGATATGCTTTTAAAAGTGAAAACATCATTTATTAACAAGCAAAAAAGTCATCTTAAAATCATGGAATCCTATAATCATGGAAATAGAAACAAAATCCAAGACTATTTAACTTACTGAGCTCTCTTTTCTAGATTTACGTATCTCACTCTTCTCTCTTGATATTTTTCCAGACTTTCATGCTCATCAATGATTTATTTCCAAATGGATAAGTTTTACTTCCTTAATGTAAAGTCAAACTATAGTAACAATTTTCAAAACATGTTTTCCATAAAATTCAGAGCCACACATTCAGAGAAGTGGCTGTTTTCAGAGCATTCAATACTGACCCAAATAAGAAAATAATTGGCATGAAATATTATTAATTATTGTTGGCAAGGTATTTTTTGGTTACATCTTCCTGAAATTGAGTAATATAAAGTCTTGTTATGCAATGACTTATTTAATATAATATGCAACGCTGAGGGGGCAAGAATATAGGCTGGAGGTAATGGAGCAATGTTATTAATGATCAGCTTTAACCACAAAGAACCTGCAGAGTAACTGGACTTCCAGGGCAATCCTCTTTAACTAGAGAGCCCTGCCTTGGTGAAGGAAAAAAGGGAGCTAGTTTATCCTTATTTAAGCATGTGTTCATGACTTCTAAAGCCATGGCAGAAAGCAGGCAGACTTTGCCTTATAATAGGCATCTGCAGATTGTAGTGTTGGGTGAAACCAATTACCTGTTACTGGTGTTATACAGTCTGTCTCTCCTATCCAATCTGATCACAAACCCTATTTCTGTCTATATTATGCAACTGTGACCATCCTCATTGTTTAAAAATCTGAAAGCTGGTTTCTATCCTGTTACAATAACAATATTTGTATTGATGTCCTCTGTTCAGTTTGGAGCCATAAAAAGAAAACTCAATTTGCCAGTAGCAACACAGATCACAGATTTGCCCTTGCTGGAAACCTGGCCTTTCTAGACTTGAGGCTTCACACACAAAAAGTCTTAGTCATTGTTTTGAGGCTATCTTAGCCTCAGTGATGACAAAAGGCATGAGTCCTCTCTGATCAATCAATAACATCAATACTTTATATAAGTATTAGCAGCCAAGCACCACCCTTGAAGTATTTCATGAGAAGCCACCTGCCTTATATACATTAAAAATGCATATCCCTGGGCCTGAGCCCAAGCCTACTATATTTAAATTGGTATATAATCAGCTCATTAGAATTCACTGGCAAATTGAACAATTTTGCATTTTTACTTCAACTGTAAGTAGTACACTGAATACTGTGTGGAGAAAAAAAAATTGTGTTCTGTGAATAGAAGGAATTAAATTAGTCCCAATGAAGCATAAAAGAAAAGCTCCTAGGTGCACAGGCAATGCTATTTATCACTCAAAGATATTAATTTAACAAAACAGAGGATGTGTATCCTGAAGGTAATGACAGGTTAAATGATGGCATACTTGTTATTACGCAATGCTAGTTAGGTAACATAGTAATCTCTATGATCACACTATCATTATCTTCATCAAGTTAGGGATATAAAAAAAAAGATACTGATACTTGCCATTCAGCTTATCAGGCTTCCTGAGCCCAATGCTAAACTGGAGCTGAAGTCAGAGCTCATATTTTGGCTAAAAATATCAAGGTTAACATTTGGTGTTTCTGGAAAATTGATTGATTCAGCTTCCCTCATATCAATGCTAAAGGTATTACAGTGAAACAGACAGACCAGGTAACAATTAACAAATTAAAAATGATCAGTAGATTACTTTAAGAGGTAAATTTAACAATGGGGTACTAGAATAGAAAATAATTGTGGTTGAGAAACATATTTTGGGTTGGGTGGGGTAATGGAACTCTCTCTAAGAAGAGAATGGCCTAAAGGAAGGGCTAAAACTTGAAGAATGTGAAGCCAGATAGTATTATATAAAGGTCAAAATATCTTCATGCAGAACAAAATGAGGGTAGTATTCTCCAGCCAGAAGCATAGGGGCTTCACTTCTATTCCTTATACATCTCTTTCATGAATTCTTTTGCGTACATCAGTAAAACCCAACTGAAGATCCAACTTCTCCCACTCACCCTCTTCCTATAAATATATTTGAAACAAGTACGGAAGGAGACTCTCCTACTCACAATAAGCTTTTAGTATAATATAAACAAATGTTTACATTCTACAAAGAACAGTAAGATTAAACAAGTAGAAATATAAATTTTAAGAAAAATTAAAATATATATTATCCAAAATAGGAAGTGTCACTATAAATAAGGCATTATGTCTAAAGAAAATACAGATAACATTTGAAAAGTCAGGGATACATATTATTAGTTCAGAGCTTTTTAACTTTTAGAACACTTGATATGTAGTAATTTTTATTAAGAAAAACTACAATTTTCATCATCTCTATGACTCCCAGAGACATATAAATCCATTAACTTTTATTGTACAAAGGGGAACCCCAAAAAAACCAAGAATTTATTTATAAAAATTGTGTATTTATTCTTACATATTTCAACTTCAGTCACCTTCAAAGTACTATCCATTCATTTGATGTAATCCACCTATCAAGTTGTTTTTTCCTGCTCAAAACAGTTTTTGAACTTACTGATTTTAATGTCTCTTAGTGTTTTTGCCTCTTTTACTTGTTTGTTTCACCTCTTCCTCATTGGCAAAAAGTTTCCCTTTGAGGTCTTTTTTCATCCAGGGAAACAAACAAAGGAGTCACTTGGGGCAAGGTTGGGTGAATAGGGAGGGTGAAACATGGGATCATGCCATTATTGGTTAAAAGGTGATGAACCTTCACTGTGGTGTTGGCATGATAAAATGGTCAAAGACATGGAAAAATTCTTCAAAAGTCCTTGAGGCTGAACGTAGCCTCTCACAATAACTCCAGCTGGTACATTGATACAGATGGGTTCCTAGAACAGTCACCTACTAGGGGAGCCTGAACTACAAAGGGGCTGCCCTCCAGAAGATGATTCTGTTTTGGTGTATGTGGGGGGGGGGGGGCTCTCCATGTATATTTATTAGGCTTTACATATACATTCTAAGGATTACCTAAAAATTTGGGAAGGGGCAAGGTATGAGAAGGTGGAGGGTTTTCATGCTAAAGAGAATCAAACCACATTTTTACCTTCTACTGCTAGTATTAGCCTAGTAACTTTTCAATTTTTACCCATACTCCTATTGGTATACTTCTTTTGTACCATGCAATTTTTAAAGACTCCATTGTGGTCTTTACTTAATTTCTTCATTTTTAAAAATATTTTTTTTATTTATTTTTTTAAGGGAGAAGGGAAAGGAAGGACAAAGATGTGAGAGATAAACATTGATCAGCTGCCTCTTGTACAAACACCAACCAGGGACTGAACCCTGGGATTGAACCTACAACCCAGGGACGTGCCTTACCTGGGGATCAAACCAGCACCTTTTTTGCTTTGCAGGCCAATACCCAATCAACTGAGCCACACCAGTCAGGGCTTAAGTTCTTCATTTTAACTTCTAGGATAACGCTACCATGTTTTGAAATGAGAGGTTCTCTTCTTCACTTTGGGCTTTTCAGTGGTTTCTAAAATATGGAGACAAATAAATCTCATCATGTTTTGATGCAGTTATATTTTGTTACCCACAGGTTTCTCACCCACAGGGAAAAGTCATCTTGTATTGGGATGCAATCATCAAAAAAAAATTATCAAGAGAATTGTATTCTGCAAAGACTTAGGAAACAAAATTGAAAATGTAGGGAAAAAACATTAGGAGAGGCCCTGAAGCAAGACAGAATTTAGCATATTTAAGAGGAAAAAAATGGGCTAGTGGTACTGGGGTAAATTTAGGGAGATGAAAGGTTGCATCTCTTAATTTAGGTTCCATGTCTTATTGGACATTAATAAGGTCAATAGGAAGTCAAAGTTTGATGTACACAGTAGATGGTCAATCTTTATATTGTTTGTGGACTTGACTGAAATCAGATAAGAGCAGAATGAAGGAAACCAGTAGGATTTTCCTTTCTTTTTAACTCTCTCCAATTCCTCTTGCAACCCCAACACGCACACAACACAAAAATAGAGCAACTAGAGTAGCAAAGCAACAAACAAATGGGCAACAGTAATAAAAATGTGACAAAAAAAAACTATGTGACAAGATAGTTTATGAGCAGGAGAGGAACAAACAAGCAACTTGACCAGAATCACCACCACTTTCAGGAATTTCTCCTCTTTTTCTTCCACAGATTACCTTAGTAAATACCATAGCTAAATATTTGCCAGTGGTCCTGCAGAATTAATGAGACATGGTGCATATAGAGTCTACAGACCTTTCTGAAAAAAGTGTTTGAACAGATCCTAACATTGCCCCAGAAAACCACCTGGGTAGATTGTAGCCAAATACACTCAGGTGGAGAAACTCCTCCTTTAATGTATTTTTTTGTTTCAGTTGCATGATTTGAAAGCTCATATCCTAATGGTTTGTAATACATGAGTCGTCGTCGGCAGCTGTCTGTCTCGAGAGACGATGGTGTAGCTTCTTAAGAGTCTATCTGCACCGCCGAGAATGGCTGTGCAGTCCGACTCGGGAGTGACTTGGTATCTGTCTCCTCCCGTGTTGAATCGACATCTTATGATGACGCTAGAGTGTCCTCTCCAGTGAAGCTGAAGCTACAGAGCCTGGGCAGGGTGATATGGAGGGTCTGCTGTTGCCCATGCAGCAGACCCCCCCTCTCTTCGCAGCTGAAGGGTCCAAGGGAAAGACGGAGTCCATACAGCTTGGCTTCAGGTGCGCCGCAGGAGTTGCCGGTGTTGACTACAACGTCAAACCGCCTTAGGGACTCCGGCTCCGGATTTTCTATCGGGGTTTACTCCCTTAGCCTTTCCCCTGAAGAGGTATGCCGCAAGGCAGCGGAGGTTTTTTGGAGTCAGAGTTTTCCTTTTCTGATGTGCCCTGACTGGAAGATCGAACCAGCGACACTTAGTTCGCAGGCCGACGCTCAATCCACTGAGCCAAACCAGCCAGGGACATTCCTAACCTGTAATACATGAGTAAAGGGTCAGAAACCAGGGAAATTTCGAAGAGATGTATCTTCTAAAGAAAGAGAGAAGATCTTAGGAATGTGGTAAAGGAGAAGGGAAACTTACTTTTCTTTAAGTTTTCCTTTCTTTTGGTTACTTCTCTACAAGTACTTCCCATTTGCTGTATCATATAAAGCAAATTTATCTCACAAACACTTTAACATGAAAGATATTTAAAAAGTCCCAAAACTGAGAAAAATTTAACAGTGGAATTTCTGATATCTCTGTAAATACAATTTTTGAATTAAATATTACATGTGACATTATGAAATTAACTAAATATAAAATCCCTCTAGAATGGAAGTGAACTTCTATATATATTCAGATGATAGGAAAACAGAATTTTAGCACCTGGAACTTTTCAGTGAAAAGTTTTGTATGGTCTATAAATATAGTAGGCCATTAGAGAAGTGATTCAGAACAGACTCTGAGTGTAAATCTCCTGCTTATGAGTTCTGGGTCTGCTGTTTATTACTGTGATACTAATATCTCTGATTATCATTTTTACTGATTGTCATAAGTAAAGTCAGAACAATTATAGAATATACCTTCTAGTCACTTATGAGCATTATATGAGGTCACATTTGATAGGACTTAGAATGGTAATATACAGGTAATGGCCAGGATATCAAATGAGTGACTTGGTGTTGCTAATAGTATTGTCATGAGTTTCAGCACCTCAACAAAGAATATTAAGGTGTTGTTGTTTTTTTAATATAAGACCAATTATCTCAAATAGGGTTACCAAGATGGCGGTGTAGCTAAACACAGCTTACCTCCTCACACAACAACATCAAAATTACAACTAAACTACAAAACAATCATTATCCAGAACTGCCAGAAATTGAGCTGAATGGAAGTCCTATAACTATAGAATTAAAGAGGAAACCACATCAAGACTGGTAGGAGGGGTGGAGATGCAGAACAGGTTGGTCCCACACCTACAGAGAGGCTGCCAAAATGAGGAGACAACGAAACATGGTCCAAATGAAAAAAACAGATCAAAATTCCAGAAAAAGAAATAAACAAAATGGAGACAAGCTATCTATTAGATGCAGAGTTCAAAGCACTGATCATAAGGATACTCAGTAAAATTAGGGGAAGAGAAGATGAACTCAGAGAGAACTTTAAGAGCATAAAAAAGGACATGGAAACCATAAAAAAGAATCAGTCAGAAATGAAGGAAACACTAACTGAAATGAATAATTCACAGGGAATCAACAGTAGTGTGGATGAAACCAAGGATCAAATTAGCAATTTGGAATATAAGGAAGCAAAAAAATACCCAATCAGAACACCAAAAAGAAAAAAAAAATCCAAAGAAATGAGGATAGTATAAGCAGCCTCTGGCACAGGTTCAAGCACACCAACATTTACATCATGGGGGTGCCAGAAGGAAAATAGAGCAAGAAATTGAAAACATATTTGAAAAAAGAATGACAGAAAACTTCCCTAAGTTGGTAAAGGACATAGACATGCAAGTCCAGGAAGTACAAAGAGTTCCAAACAAGACAAACCCTAAGAGGCCCACACTGAGATACATAATAATGAAAACCTCAGAGGTTAAAGACAAAGACAGAATCTTTAAAAACAGCAAGAGAGAAGAAGTTACCTACAAGGGAATTCCCATAAGACTGTCAGCTGATATCTCAAAAAAAATTGTTTTTGCCCTAGAAGGGATTGGCAAGAAATATTCAGAGTGATGTAAAGCAAGGACCTACAACCAAGATTACTCTACCCAGCAAAGCTGTCATTTAGAATCAAAGGGCAGATAAAGAGCTTCCCAGAAAAAAACACAGCTAAAGGAGTTCATCACCACCAAGGCAGTATTATATGAAATACTAAAGGATCTTCTTTAGGAAGAAGATAAAAAATATAAGCAATAAAATGGCAATAAATACATATCTATCTATAACTAAATCTAAAAAACAAAATAAATGAACAAGCAGAACAGAGGCAAAATCAAAGGTACAGAGAATGTTTTGATGGATGCCAGATGGGAGCGGGATCAGGGGATGGGCACACGGGGTGAAGGGTTGAGAAGTACTGATTGGTTGTTACAGAATAGTCATGGGATGTAAAGTGCAGCATAGGTAACACTGTAGCCAAAGAATATATATACGTGGCCCATGGACATGGACAATGGTGTGGAGATTGCCTGAGGGAGTGTTGGGAGGGTCTAGATGGAGGGGGCAAAGGGAAAAGGGGTAAACTGAGACATCTGTAATAACATAAACAATAACATATAATTTAAATTAAAAAATAAAAATTTTAAAATTTTAAGTAAACCCAATGATCTCAAACATTGCATCTCAGTCATGATTTTCCTAATTAAACTATTAATAACCATAAAGGAATTTTGTTCATAACACTACTAAATACTGAGAAAGCAGCAGAATAATAATCAGGACTCCAGAGGTTTTTTTCAAGCACTGTACTTACCACCTGTGCTCCTTTGAGTGAAATCTCAGACTCCTTATCTATAAAATAGCAACTAATAATTTTGACCATCAACTCCCTGTAAGACCACCAGAATCATTTGATAATCAAAAGAAGTTGGGCTTATGATCTACTCTAAATGGCAGCACTACTCAGACTGAGTCTTAGTAG
This sequence comes from Furipterus horrens, assembly GCF_987537825.1. Classification (NCBI taxonomy): domain Eukaryota; kingdom Metazoa; phylum Chordata; class Mammalia; order Chiroptera; family Furipteridae; genus Furipterus; species Furipterus horrens. The sequence goes on along the minus strand of NW_028327175.1, from coordinate 146,093,046 downwards.
ATTTTAAAAGGGGTTGTGATAAGGGACAAATATTTATGGGGTCGAGGACTTGAGAAATTTAAGTGGGCCTTTCAATAGGTAAATTTAATAACATTTGGCAAAAAATAATGTTATAACAGTTTAGGATTGGTTGACTCACTGAAGTAAGACTCTTGAAAAGAATCTTAATAAGCAATCAGCTTCTTGACAAGCAAGCATTTTCCCTATCAGAGCAATCTATTGTCCTGAGAAGGAGGCTATTTGCCCAGATGATCAAGTATTGCTCTCAGAAGAGGACTGTCTATTATTTGCACAAATTGATTTTTAGCAAGTTCTTGAAGCAAACAAGACATTTACTGGTTTGCTATCTTATCTTCTCTGGACAGAAATTCCCTGAAACAAACAATAAAGTCACACCGATGAAGAAGGCATCCTTAGCTGTTAGTCTTATAGGTAAGCTGTATAGATGCAGACAGTCTCAATTCTCATTTTTTAAAAAGGAAAATAACTTCAGAAAGTAGGACCATATAAAAAATAATAGAACTATGTAGTGGAATGAGACTTTAGAAATTACCTCACTGGCATCAATCTTCTCAATTCCCAATTGGGAAGGATGATGGATGAAGAAGATGAAACTCAGAGGAAAAGCAAATGATTTCCCTGCACTCTGCCTCCTGAGTGACAGTCATATAACCCCTGTGCCCAGACTCTACTGGTGAGTACTTGACCTCAAGATCTAATCAAAACATATCATCTAAATCCAAGCTCACCACACAACATCGCTGCTCTTAAAGTTTCATCTCTCCCTAACCTCTATCCAGAGATAAGCTTCAAACTATTTACCTAGAAGAGAGCTGTAAATGAAAGAGTAAGTGAAAATGCACAGCTGTGTGCAAAAGGGGCCACATGCACACACATAAACAAACACACAAATTCCAAAAAATCCCAGTAGCCAAGAGATTTAGATTAGTACACTTTGCAGTGAAATTAAATAAGGCAATAATCTCAAAGGTCTCATTATTTCCTCACCAACTATAGAGCTAATCAATATGCAAAAGTGCTTTTTATTAAGGAGTGTCCTTTAGCCCCAAATTTCCTGCCCCTCTCCAAAAAAACAAACAAACAAAAAAAAAACAAACCAATAACAGCAAAGCAATTTGCATTTTGGCCGATTGCTTTCCAATGTTACTACAGCAACTAAAAATTCAAACCACTAAATTACACATAATAACCTGACAGTTAAGGTCCCATCTTGATAATAATTAAGCTGATTATAAACAAGCACCTGCTTTTAAGTGTATATATACTTAAGGAAATCCCAGCTTTTCTTACATAACTCTGTTAATTAGACCAGAAATGCACTAGATTCTAACAAGTTCTTCCTTAGACTTTTATTAGAGTCTAACTGGTTAAAATGTTTTTATCTGAGGTGCTTATTTTTTTTTTTTAACTTTGAGTGGTTGATCGGGAAGTATTGAGCAAGAGCCATTCCATTTATTCTCCAAGGTCACATCCTAGTAGTTAGACATGAGGTTCTAGAGTCAGTTGGCATGCTGCAATTTTAAAAAATTATTAGCCATGTGACTTTGGCAGTTACTCTGTTTCTTAGTTTCCTCATTTATAAAATAAAGCTTCTGTCAAAATTTTACATGAAAAAAATACATGGAAAGCACCTAAATGCCAAATAAATATAAACTATTATTATTATTATTTTATTATACATAAAAGTTTTGTAGCAAGAACCAAATACCAATAACTCTTTGGAAAGCAGAATTCCCCAGTTATGTAGAATATTATATTGGAGTATATAATTTTTAAAGCTCCACAACTGTTCCCACTAATCACCTGCTTCTGATTCTCTACTCATAAAGTAAAGCATTGATGTGTATAACTTATTCTATAGGTAGTTATGGCTTAAGAACAACATCTTTGCTGATTTTGACATATGCTTTATTAATGGTCTTCTTTAATGTTCAAAGTGCTGTCATCATGGGAGCACACAGCTCTGACATCACCCACATATGCAGATGCAACCCACAGGGCCTGACCTCCTAATGAGCATGTGGATAAAGGTGAGGTCTCTAGCTTCGTTATCAACTAAGGTAGTCTGAACTTTTGACCCAAGCAGTATCAGGTAATATATATCAATTACATCTTGCATATGATATCAGCATAATATGCTATAAGAGCATACAAAAACAATAGCTATAAAATAATTTGTTTATCAAAGCAGCTAGTCCATTTTGGTTTCTTTCTGCTGCACATTTTAGCTGTGTAGTTGTGCATATACATACACACACACACACACACACGTTTTCTCAGATACAGCATTCCACCTCAACTTGTAGGAAAAATTAAGACTTTCTATTACAACTTTTTACTTTAAGGCAGAAGAGACTATAACACCTTTAAAAGTGATTTAAAGTCTGTCATAATCTCCTATCCCCTCACCATCCTTCAACTTTCTTGATACAACTGTAGACACACATTTTAAAACATCCATCAGCACAGCTAGACCAGGGATTTTAGAAAGGCCAAGTTAAAAGCAAATAGAATAAATGCCATCTTGTAGCAGAATTATAAAAGGTCATGGAAAAAGAGTCTTTCTCACCTGAGTCTGATATTCCATTGTGCCCAAAACTCCAACCACCAGAGCTCCATTCTTTGAATTTATAGATAAAACCATCACTGGTGAAAGGGCTCTTGCTTACCCACCCCCCTAAGATAGAAATCAAGAGAAGAGGCAAAACAGATTCAAAAGAAGGGGTTTACCAAACAACAAGGTGAAGGGAAAGGAGAAAGGGAGGGAGCTTGATGCATCAGGTGAGCACACACTAATGAAGACTCTGGCTCCCGGAACTGCTGTGGAGGTCTGGCTTATGTAGGACTGGGTTCTTCACGCAGGCGCAGAGTATAGTTCTTTGCTTTTCAGGTTCTGTTTGTGAGCTCGTAGCCATTGGCACAGAACAGAGCAATTTGGGGAGTACCTGAAGACAAACTTTAAACTTATCTAGGAGAGGCTTTTAAAAAATAACTAAAGAACATTATCATCCCTTTAAAAAAAAAACTCAGCCTGTTTCAAAGTCATTTAAAATTTCTAGACCTCCTTAACTGGTAACATGTGGTATCACTTTTAATCATTATGTACTTAAGGGGGGCGGGGCATGTATAAAAAGTTATTTTACAACCAGTAGAGGAAGCAGAGATGCTAGTGTATAAAGGGAAATTTAAAAGGCAACTGCTTGCCAAGGTCAAAGTAAGGCATATGGGTATTTACTTAGGGTGAGCTGTTTTTGGGGATACCCAGAATGGCATATCCGTGAGATCTAAAATGTGTGTGTGGAAGAGCATCGCCAAAAGACCAGATTATTTAAAGGATAAAGAAAGCAGTGTTCACATATCCATCTTGCCAACTAAACCATTTCCTTTATTTGTAATCTGTGTAATTCAGATCAAAACATGGCAGTAATATATGAATCATCTTCCAGCAGTTCTATAGTCTCACGAGTAGGCTCTGATAGCATGAAAGCACAAATATAAAGAGGGCATCACTTTTATTACAAAGATACTATTATATAGCTATATACGCCCTGTAAAGCAAAACCTTAAACAGCCAGCCACATTATTTTCCTTGAGATATTTCAATTGCCTCTTGAAATGTTTACATTTTAGAGGATGCCAGTATCAGTTTTTAAGACTTAGGAATTCTCATATTTATGGAAGATTTTGAGACCTAATATCTTTGAGTTTCATTTTAGAAGGAAAAAACATTTTCTTATTATGATAAAGTGTTTCAAGATCTCAGCCATATCACCCAGGCTTCAGAAAACACTTGCGGGTTCACTTTTAATTAGTTATTTTAGCCTAATTACCTTCCTCTTCTTTTCATTTCCTTGCCATTCCACTCACAGTAGTGATCTAGGATTTGAGACAAGCTAATAAAACACAACTCAAGAGAAATACTACAATGGGCTTAAAAGACGAAAAGCAAAGACAATTCCATACAAAGGCTAAATGACTGGTAGTTTTTCAAATATATTTTATTTAAAAAATGTGAACATTATACTTGTTTCATATTTGCATAAAATAAAAAACATTTAAAATAAATAAAATAATAGTAATTTAATAATATGCCAACTTAGTTTGAGGTTCAGAACTACAAATTTGACAAAATGAGAATGCTGGAAGGTTATTGTGCCAAAAAAATAGTAGATTTTAAACAGTTTATCAAATGGTATTTTCATATCATTCATAAATAAATATCTTCAATATTCATGTTGTAGTAGAAAGCTTTGTTATTTTGACATTTTCCAAATTAATCTCTAAAAGATGATCCTTCATAATCCTTTGGTTATACTAAAGGTTCTTTTAATATGGGTCATTTATCCAAAAAGATTATACTCTATTCCTTGATGAGCTAAGTAAGCATTTCTTTGGTAATATTTTACATTCTAACTGGAGATAGACTTAACTAAAAAAGAAGGAACTGTTAGATTTCAACTGGAAATGAATATTGCTTTCTCTCTCTCAAGAGCCATTTATTTTAACCAGTAAATATGAAACATTTATCTCAAAAAACTTCAGCTCAATGGGCTATTCTCTGCCCTGGGGAAAGGGGGTTTCTTTTCAGTGGAAATGTCTAGATAGATAGGAAATTACTCCACATGAAAAACAGTCATGCTATTTTAAATTCCAAAGCCAAAATTCTGTCCCGAACAATAACCACCTTTATAATCATGGTTTTCCAGTTTAAAAACCACTATTTTCCAGAATTTTGATTTCATCTTCCACCCTCCTGGTCCACCATTTTGAATAAGTATTTGAACTAGGTTGGATAATATAATGGATACCTCAGAATTCTAGAGCAATCTTTTAAAACACACTCTCAGTTTCCCAAGTTTAAAGCACTTCAATAGCTCCTCATTGTTCTTAGAATACAATCCAGTTGCTCCTTATGATAGGAAACAAGGCTTTACATGACCAGGTCCCAGCCTTCTTCTATGGACCCATCTCATTACATCCTCCCTTTAGCTCATGTACTGAAGCCATACTGACCTAATTTTGTTCTTCAAGCATGCCATGCTCATTCCGTCCTTAGAGCAGCCACACTTTCTGTTCCCCCATGGGCTTTGTGTAGTAGGCTCTTTCTGATTTTGGTGGTCTCAGTTCAATATCTTTCAGAGAAGTCTACTCTGAGTATTTTCTTACCTAAAGTATTAACTTCACCCTAGCTACTCTGTGATTTTTCCTTTCATAAAACTAATTAGAATATCAAATTAGCTTCTCTATTGATTTTTGCCTGTTCCTTATGTCTTTCTCAACAAGAACAAAATTCCCTTGGGAGTCGGGTGGAGATCTGGTACTTAACGTTATTTGTCACTGTGAATCTCCAAGCCAGGATCAGTGCCTGGCATATGAAAGGCCCTCATTAAGTATTTATTGAATGAATAATAAATTATATAAGTGAGTGAATAAAAGAAATGTCCTAGACTGGGTTAAAAGCCAAAATCTATGGCCTAGAAGTTGTATCTGTACACACCATTTATCTTCATAATATTGAGATAATCTATTCTCTTAGCTGTTTTTATTAAAAGAAGTGAGGTATGTAAAATCCTTAGCACTATGCTTAACATATATTACTCATCTGTAAGCTAATAATCACCACAATTACCATTATTGCTAATATCATTAGTAACCTAACTCACACTGATCTGAACAAATGAAATATCTAACTTATTTTTTAATATAAATTAACTCCCACTAATGAATAAAGTTCAATATTGCAAAGTCATAATCCTCATCATTAATTATATATCACTATTGAAACCCAGGATTAAAAATAAAAATCTTGCCAACGTAAGAGGGCTTTTGTCAGAAGATCCAGACTTTAAATTGTGCTTACAGTGTTCTCAATTATTGTATACAGTGTGGAAAGGACCTGTCTCTGTAATTATGCCTATATTATATAACTGAAATGTAGGACTGAAAACTATGGCGGAGGTAGGCTCAGGTGGTCAACCTGTGTATAATGCTTTTAGGAGAGTTCAAATAAGGTGTTCAGACTTCCGATGAGTTTTAAAATTTTTCTTTAACACAGAACCTCTATTTTAAGAAGACACTATAAAAAGACAGTAACTGAATAACTCTTCTCCTTTTCCAAGTAGAATGTGAAAGCATATGCAAACACACACACACACACACACACACACACACACACACACACACAGGCCTTCAGATGTAGAATAACAATCAAATCCTCACTCAAGCCTATTGTTCTCTTATTGCTACCACTAAAATTATTAATATAAATCCACAGGAGCAATTTGTCAGAGCCCAAACAAATAACATCTTCCTTTTCAAGGCAAAATGCTCTTTTTTTTTTCTTTTTTAATTTTTTATTTTTGGTTTTTCAATTACAGTTGTCCCATTTTAAAATGCTCTTATTTTTCTTTACAGCTTCTGGCTTTTCAACTAATTGTGTATTATAGATGTGCTTGTAGCAACTTGAACTATAAATAACCCACTTTCCTCTAGCTCTCTTTTCATTGTATCCTTTTTTTTCCTGTGAATTATTGTCAAAACAAAATCCAAAGACAAAATGAGTTTATGTATTTGAGGAGAAAGTTAACTACAGCCCACTATCAATTTTTAGGGGCTAATATTTTATTTGTTATGATCAAAACTTCATTTCATCTGTATATATCCTAGAATTGCTCATATTTGGACCACACTAATAGTCTTAAAAATTCACATAGTAAGTAGCAAAATAAAAAAGGTATAATTTTTTTCAAATTAAAAAAAGAAAATTTTAAGAAGCATGAAATAAAATTAAGATTTAAAAAGCAGTACAGAGTCTTGACCTATAGTAAATATTTTACTTCAATCATAAATTTTGTGATTTGATCAAATAATTCACATAATTATGTCTCAATTTATTATATAACAAAAGATACATCCTGCTTCAAATGAAATGGTGTTTACAGAAGTAGGGGAATAGAACAGAAATAAACATAGCTGTTCATCAAAAGTACTTTTTGAATTCTGGACTACCATTAAAGAAATGTAAACCTAGTATAAATCATTACTACTCTGGGTTTTAGCCTCCCCATAAAATTACCAGAGATTTGAATAATCTCTTCCTATACTAGAGCCATTTCTCTGACATGAAAATATAGTGTTGGTAAATTATTGTTCCGGCTGTGCTAGACATTGTTCCTGTTCCCATAAATATCCCCTTTTAGGAGAAATTAACTCTCAGAGACTTAACTGAAACTGAAGTGTAGCATAAGAAGCCACTTTACATGGCGTGACTACCAAGCCACAGCCTTTTAAACCATGAGAGATTTTGTCTTTTGAGCTTTTCATCCATAGCTAATCAACAGCTACAGCCTGATGTAGAAAGATAGGTAAATCTAACAAATTCCTTCTCTTTACCATACAACCATAAAATAAACTAAAGAATTCCAAATTAAAAGTGAGATGGGGAAAGGAATTGCTAAGTTTTTGACTAGACATGTAAATGCAACTTTACTAGCATTAAATATTAATCTTTGCTACTGTGGTATTATAGAATTCCTCACGTGGAGACCAGGATCCAGCTTCAGTATTTGTGAGATATATCTGTTACACCTCTTCCTTAATTTTTAATGAGATTCTTTTTATTGTTTTGTCTGTTTCATTATAGTAAATGAATTTTGAGTTAGCTTAGTGGGTGTTGGTTATTAGCCATTAAAAGAGCCAAAGATTTTTTCCACAAAAGTAAACTGATTTTTAGTAGCCAGAGTTATTCTTATTTTCCATTGAAATAGGTATTTATGATATAAATGTAGAGCTATAGCCTTTCTCATATTCTATGTATCTCTCTCCAAACACATACGTATGTATGACTACAAACTGTTAATCAAATACTCTCAAAACAGAAATTTGGGAGCTTCCCTCTTTGAAAATAGAGGTAAGTCAGTAAGCCTCAATGAGGTAACCATGGAGTCAGTTGTTTTTATTTATTTATTTATTTATTTATTTATTTATTTGTTTATAAAGTATATTATATTGATTATGTTGTTACAGTAGTCTCCATTTTTTCCCCCTTTGCTCCCCTCTGCCCGGTATCCCCCTTATCTCCAGCAATCCCATGCCCCTTAGTTCATGTCCATGGGTCACGCATTTAAGATCTTTGGCTTCACCCTTTCTGTATTATTCTTTTTTTTTTTTAAGTATATTTTATTGATTATATTGTTACAATAGTTCCAATTTTTTCCCCTTTGCTCCCCTCCGCCCAGCACCCCCCTTCCCCAACAATCCCCTCCCTAAGTCCATGCCCATGGCTCACCATTTCATATATTCTTCTTTTAAAAAAAAAATAATTAATTAATTAGTTAAATATTTTAACAATAAAAAATAACAATCCCTCCCTCTCAGACTTAAGACCCTTTACAATCTTATAAAGGACAATGGACGAAGGTCTCGAGCTCCTCTAGCTGCTTCAAGCTGGACACGGTCGTCGTCCTACCTACCCTTGGGTCAAGAAATCCCTAATAAGAGTGGGGATGTGGAGGGGAGGGTGGCCTTCCTACAAGGGGAAGGATCATGCAGACTCCAGGTTGGTTGGCTGTCTCTGGACAACGGCATGCTTGGTTTAACAGGCTGGCATCCTTGTTGTATTCTGGGGGCAACAGGGTTAAAGGACATCATTCAATCTGTAACCACTAGATGACAAAAGACAGGTATTAATTTTTCAATGTCCCACATTAGGGAAAAGAAGGGCTTCTTTGGAGGAAGGTATGCCAGGTACATCTCACCTGTCCAAAACCCTTTTGCCCATTATACTTAGTTTGGACTGAGGGAAATATTTTAGGTTTCCCCCCTCTCAGGCCTCTGGGCTCTTTCTGTCCAAGCCATTAGGATAGAAAAGAGAAACCAGTTTTAAAGTGAAGCCCATAGACCACCCCATTCTTCACCAACCCAGCCACTTAGTTCAGCCAAACCAGTGAGTCTCAGGAGGCAGCAATGCAGACAGGATTAAGTGAGGTCTATACATACAGACAAACACTCAGGTAATGAGATCGTAGGCTTATGCCCTTTGAAAACAGAAAACACATGTTAATTTATGTAACATAACCCACACACAAGTTTATAGATCTGTAGGACTGTCTTATAGGAAAGACATCCAGTTGCAAGGCATTTGACATTCTTCTTGCCTGCAAATTAAACATCTTTGATAATGCCACAGACATAGTTTAACTTTCAAATGAAAACAAATTTTAAATGAAAAGAAACTTTAAAGATGGTTAGCTGCACTACTTTATAGTTTACCACTGGGCATTGTGATCTTCCTTGAATAATGATTTTTCTCCCTAAGATTACCCTCCTTGTCATTAAAGGGACTGCATTAAGTCCATTTTTAATTTATCCTGTTCATTTGCATAAACACAACAAGAGCAGAAAATGATCACTTATGATCTTTAGTTCTGCTTTGCTGGAACTTACGCAAGGAACATTTAGGGTGACCTTCAGTCTGCCCTTCAGGGCACAGACGCAGATCCACATACCTGGCATTCAGCCTTGCCTGTAAACACCTGTCTTTTCCAGGTCCTCCTGTTTTTCCATTGTGCCTTAAGGTCCCTTCTAGCCATCTTTCAGGAAAACAACCTTCGCTCCTTCCCTGGAAAGATTGCTATGGACCGCTCATCCATCCAAGGTACCAGGCCTTTTATCTCGTGGACTTTTATTACCTTTGAAAGTCAGTCCCAGTTGCTCAGGGCTTTTTGGTAACAACCAAAGCCCAAGCATGTCTCCTTTAGGCATGACATTCCAGTCAAAGTCTTAGTCAAAAAAATCGTTATTAACAACTGGTCTTATTAGTTTTATGCAAAGAAACTTAGGTCATTACTTACTTCTTTAGAATGCCAAATTCTGGAGGGATCAGATAGGGAGAAAATATATACAGTGTGAAGGAAAAACCTTGTCCTTCTAATATTCACTGAACTTGCATTTCTATTCTTTATATTTTTATTTTTTCCCCCCACTAAAAATTTTTCTGTTTGTTTGTTTTTCCATTACAGTTGTCTCACTTTTTTCCCCCTCTTGCTTCTCTGCACCCTGTCCCTCCCTTCTCCCACATTCAGTCCCCACCCAGTTGTCCATGTCCATGGGTCATTTATACATGCTCTTTGACTAGACCCTTCCCCTTCTTACCACTTCTCTCCCTCCCATCTCCCCCTTTGTTACTGTTAGTTTATTCCTCGTTTACATACCTCTAGTTCAATTTTGCTCATTTGTTTGTGTTGTTCATTAGTTTCCTGTAACAGGTGATAGCATAAGGTAATTTTATTTTGTTGCCTGGCTTATTTCGCTAAGCATAATTCTCTCTAGTTCCAGTTATGTTGTTGCAAATGCTAGAAGTTCCTTCTTTCTTTCAGTACTTATTCATTGTCATTTTCCCCCTTTGTACTTGTGTTCCTCTCTGTCTCTCTCTATTTCTTCATCTTCTTAAAGCACACCCTTTAGCATCTCTTGCAATACTGGTTTGGTGGAGATGTATTCTTTTAACCTTCTTTTGTCTTGGAAACTCCTTATTTCACCTTCCATTTTGAATGAGAGCCTTGCTGGGTAGAGTATTCTTGGTTTTAGGCCTTTGTTTTTCATTACTTGGAATATATTTTGCCATTCCCTTCTGGCTTGTAGTGTTTCTGCTGAGAAATCTGATGATAGCCTTATTGGAGCTCCCTTGTATGTTATTAGTTGTTTCTCTCTTGCTGCTTTTAGGATTCTCTCTTTGTCTTTGAATGTTGCCATTTTAATTATGATGTGTCTTGAAGTGGGCCTGTTGGGGTTCATCTTCATTGGGACCCTCTGTGCTTCCTGGATTTGCATGATTCTTTCTCTCCTCATGTTAGGGAAGTTTTCTGTCATTAGTTTTTCAAAGAGGTTTTCTATCCCTTGCTCTTCTTCTTCTCCTTCTGGAATTCCTATGATACGGATATTATTACGTTTCATGTTGTCCTGCAGCTGTCTTAGAGCCTCTTCAGTCTTGTTCAGCCTTTTTTCATTTTGTTGCACTGTCTGTGAGTTTTTGTCTACGTTGTCCTTCAGCTCGCTGATCCGATTTTCTGCTTCCTCTAGCCTGTTTTTAATTCCTTCTACTGTGTTCTTCAATTCAGAGATCGTATTCTTCATTTCCTCCTGGCTCTTATTGATAGCTTCCATGTCCTTTTTGATGCTGGTATAATTCTCAGTAAGTTCCTTATAGTTCTTCTGGAGTTCACCGTAGTTTTTCTGGAGTTCTTTGTAGTTTCTGCTGAGCTCATTGAGCTTCTCCATAATCCGTGCTTTCAATTCCATATCTGATAGTTGGCTCCCCTCTATTTCATTTAGCACTCTTTCTGGGGACTCTACCTTTCCTTTCGATGGGGGTTTGTTTCTCTGTCTCCCCATTTTTGTGACTCCTATTGTTTGTTGGTGCTTCTTAGAATGATCTGCACTTCCTGGATCTGCCCCTGGTGGCGTCAGATCCTGTACCAGTCTGGGCCTAGGCAGCCTGTTGGAGACTTCCAGGGATCTACTGCCTTTGTCTGGCTTCTTAGTTGTTAACCTATTCAATCTGTGATTAGCTGTCAGGCTTAAGGACCGTGGGTGTGGCAGCTTAATTCCTGTAGGCAGGGCCTTTGCTGCCCCTCAGGCTGACGCCACTTGGCCGGGAATGGTCTGCCTGCAGTGTGGGGATGAGTCAGCACTGGGACCTGGTAGGCTGCTCCCCCAGTTCTCCCCTCAAAGCCTCCGTGCCAAACTCTCCCCAAGCATCTCCAGTCCTCTCTGCCTTTTCCTCCCCTTGAGCCCAGGGTAAGTGGGGGCCAAAATATTTTTGTATGTGATCCGCTTAAGAGCTCTTTTTCTCCAGCTGTTTCTCTCCGGCTAGCAAGAAACCCTGTGGCTTTTCGCTTTTCTCAGCTGGATACTATTTTACTTTCCACTCTGTTGCTGTAGGCTGGGAAGCCCAGCTGGGGGTTTAGACCCCACCCTTCTCAGGGGGAATCCCCGGCTGCTGAGCTGTTTCTCAGCCCCTTCAGCTGCCACCCGTGTGACGCCAGCCCTTCCACGTCTCCACACTCCCTACCGGTCACGTTGTGATGTAGTGGCCTTTTCTGTCTCTCCGTGGTTATAAGACTTCTCTCCAGCTGGTGTTCGGTTGGTTATTCCAGATGATTTCTCCAAAATTACGTTGTAAATCCAGACTAGTTCTGGGAGGAAGTTAGTGTAGCTTCCACTTACTCCTCCGCCATCTCGTTTCTCGGAGTCAGTTGTTTAGCTTTGAAAACTCAGTTGCAGATGTGGGGAAAAATTATTTTGTAAAATTTACATTACAACTTCAATTCCCTAGAATATTTTCCATTAACTGAGGCTAAAGACATGATAGCTAAAGAGATGAGTGTCATGAATGTCTAATAAAGAAAAATGGTGAAACTGGAAAGAGTTTGAAATAAAGAAGAATACAACACAAAATTATGGTACAAGTATGTCTAATTACAGGGTTTCAGCAAAAAGTGGAAAAAACAGAAGCTAATTTTTAATTATATTTATCAGTTAAATGTACTTTTACTATTTCCTTAATAGTTGTTGACCTTATATACTGTTCAGCACTTGTGAGATTCATCTTTTTAGTTCTAAAATATCAAACAACATCAATAACAAAAAGTAGCATTTAATTCATTACAAATTATTTCCTACTGCACAATTTGAAGTTTGCATATGGTCACAGCTGATTTACATAATGCAAAAGTTAAAAAAGACAGAAGTTAGTTTTATCTAAAAACAACCATTTTTAGAAATTGTTTTTTCTCAGTAGAAAACATCTAATTTATTTTCATGCTATCAAGTAAAGTGGCATTATCTTGTTCTTGGAAATGTTTCAAAGAAATATACAACAAAAGGAGAACAAAATCAAGGAATAAAATAGAATAAATAATTAAAAACTTGGCTAATAAAATGAGAATATTAAAATGAATAATCATACTTAGAAGAATTAAGTAAAGTTAGACAACTGATATATAATTACTTGAAAATGAATGTAAGTTCACAGATGTCTAATGGGGTATAAAGAACAGCAGTTGAACAAAACAAGCAGAGGTGCTGAGATTAATCAGTGTTTTGAAGATGATATCAAAATTATGGAGGAAAAAAATCAAAAGTAACCTCAAAAGAAAACATGAAAATAATGCTAACTTGGTTATCTGATGTTCAAGCAAATTTCACTACCTTCCACCATTATTCCTGGGTGATAGAAGTATTTTTGGTCATATTTTTTATTTTCAAATAACTTTTGCGTTATTTCTATGCATCACCCAGTTAGTGGCCACAGATACTATTTCCATATCACTGATTGTAGGTGCATAAAAAACACTTGATTATAGGTTCTCTGAATTTCAGCCCTGCAAGCCCTCAGGGTTTTGTTTGTTTGTTTACCAGATTGCCACTGTATAAAAGTTGTTCAATGTATGGGATATCATTACCTATTAATAAAAGCGAGTCATGGCAAGTAGTCATGGCCTAGGCTGGTATCTTCTTTGACAAAGGTCAACCTTTATGCGAGCCTGTCTATTGTCTGTTTGTACCTTTAGAATTTCAGATTAATCCCTTCTTTTCCAAACCCTTCAAGGCACACTCTCCCACCAGAACAAGAGATCATGGAGCCCCTCACAAGAGTTGCCCGAATGCCATTCTTATGTGCTGTTATTAATTGTTAACTATCCTATTTCCACCAGTGTAAAATAAAGTATGTGCCTGTTTTACTCTTTATCCAATCTCAGAGGTTTCCCTGCTTTGCTTTCTCCTACCTCCCTAATCTACCACCAATGGATTCTATGTAACCCTCCCTTATGTCTTCCCCTGAGATTCTATGGATAAAATAAACTGTAAAACTACCATTGTCTGAAGCGTTTTCTCAATCCCTTATAATTTTCTCCCCAGCAATTGCCAGTTTGGCTCAAATAAATTCTTATAAGACTTTTTCTTAGGCTAGACCTTCTTTTGTCAACACTTCAAACAAGGATTCTCTATAATTTCAACAAAACAGGCATCTTTCAACATTTTCCAAGAATTTGGACCATCTGTGTTATCACTTTGCTTCAATGCTTATCTCTAGTTCCCTGAAAAAAGAGAAAATGCTTATTACTAAGTCATCGCTGCTGTCAAACAGGTCCCATATCTGCACTTCATTTTGATTCCTGCTGAGATTACCTCTTCCCCAGAATAACCTTGTCTTTTCCCGCCATCTTCAAACCTACTGTCCACTACTGAGGTTGCAAACACTGTTCAATTTCTTTCTCTTCACTTATAGGCCATAAAGTAAAGTTCCATTTATTCTCTGATTGGCCATGTATTTGGTTAACGTGTTCACTATTAATTTTCATTAAGTTTCCTCAAATCCTGTTAATCCGTGGTGAGACCTTCATTCTACACTTTTCAAAAAGCCATGTTCCAGTCATAAAAGTTGCCACAAAAAATGTCAAGAACTTTAAAGAGTCAGCCTTTTCCTCCCCTTGCCAGTTAGCCTCCGCCACTTCACAGATGCTGACAGAAGACATTAGATCTCGGTTCAGAGACAAAAGACAATTTAGTTCTTTAGTGGTGCAGTGACTAGGGTATTAGCATTACAGAGGAAAATATTATTTCTGTCTTCCATGGCTGTTCACTTTACACTGTCCTTGAAAAGATAGTTCAAAACAAGAGGCAATTAGTACTTTGCTCAAAAGAGGTCCATAAATGTGAGAAAATCAATGAGAATTATTTCCTTGAAAACCTACTCAGTGATTAATGTGTGGGCAACTCACATGGATTTTTAACAGTGATTTGCATTTCCATGGGCTCAGTTAATCTGTCAAAACCAATAACAGGTTTCTCTCTACAGACAGTGAAAGTTTTGGCCTTACTGTGATGTGACTTCTATATTTTTAATACCACGCCAACTCTTATTTATAAAGAGTGTGTTTTGAAGATGTTGACAAAGATAAAAGGGGAAAAAATGAATATCATTGAAAAATACAGCAAACAACAATAAATGAAGTAATTATCATATCCTGAGAGGTGGATTCGGGCTGTTTTTTGTTTTGTTTGCTTTTTTGTCTTATAATTTAGTTTCCTTCATGTACACACATTCTTACGTTTTTTCTCTTCTTTTAATAAAAGTCTAAAATCTTCTATATATTCCATGTTTTTAAAGAGAAATACAGTTGCAGGGCTCTGAATAAGACATTGCTATTGAAAATAGCCAAAAGATAGAAATTCATGGAAAAATTGAATTACATTTATTTCCTGCAAGTAAAGTAAGCAGGTGTATTGATGTTCGGGACATGAATGGGGAATAAGCAGAGAGAGAATATATGGACATATATGCTTACCTCAAAGGCACAATTTTTCTTTCCCTCCTCTTTTTAATACTTTAGGTTCCTAAGTAACATAGGACCCTTCTATGTTTATGTCCATACACATAAACTCCAGAACATTAAACAAGATTTCTTCATTCCATTACTCATTATACCTCATATATGCTCTATAACCAAACTATGAATTTTTTAATCCAGGAATCCTTTGTATTTATATTTATATCAAGCAGTGTTGATTTATAGTGTTTTGTTTTATTAATTCACAATTAAAGAGGAATATTTTGTCTCCTCTCCCTGGGGGAAAAAAAAAAGTCAGATATAGCTTTGTAAGTGAAGATGGTCCATTATTATAAAAGTTGTTTATTCCTAAGTCCAGGCAACTAAAATAGTACCACCTCTACCCTGGGTTTGCCATCATAGATGAGTGATTCTCTTTGGGTAGTTCTTGGACCAGCAGTATCAGCATCATCTGGAGGCATCAGAATTAAACATTCTCAGCAATGCATCTTATAACAAGTACATGGGGGGCACAATATGCCCCCCAAAGTATTCCACTTTGACATATTGATTATTTTGAATTAAAGTTACTTAAAAACAGCTGATGTAAGAAGAACACTCTGACCCTTTTTTGTTCCCCTGAAAGCAGGAAATAAATCTCCCATGTAAAAGGTACCCTCCCTATAACAGGAGGTAGAAAGCATCCTTATCCCCTGAGATAGGGAAATTTCAAGGGCTGAGAAGGTGATATAAACAAACCTTGTTACTGCCTCACTAATTTACTAGGCCAAATTCCTCTCTGGTCAATTCTTCACAAATTTCTTGTTTCCTTACCTAAAAGGTATAAATGCTGTCTGCTCTCATTACTTCTTTGAGCCTTATATCTTTGGGCTCCCTGTAGAGACAAAATTAATATTTTCTCTCCCTTTAATCTATATCAACTTAAGTATTAGACAAGCCAAAGAACCTACAGGGGAAGAAAAAGTAGCTTTCCTCTTTAACACAGGCCTTCCAAGGGATTCTGTTGTGTGCTCCTGTTTGAGAACCCTCGTCTGGTAATGAATCTGACAATTAAAACTAAGGGTATGTTTTGGATAAGGAAGAACTTGCATGTCAGAGAATGTGGTATGTGCCCCAGAAACCCAACTCTTTACTAAATGCTCAGAAAAAAAAATTGGCCTTAAAAACTTCAGTTTTGCTCTGAAGCAAAACACAATTCATCTTACAAATCTTTTCTAGTTCTCAATCCCAGGCGTCTCTCGTTCTCATGGTTCTGCACTGCAGTGTTCTGCACTACCGATCAACATTTCCAAAGGCGTTTGAGGTGCACTGTTTAAGCGGGATAACACAGGAGACACTCCAAACTCTCTGCACTTGGAGATCTGAAATACACATCCCCATATAAAAAAAACTGACACATTCTAAAGGAAACATTTCGTTTAAATTGAAGGTTTACAAACTAATCGGCCACGGGGACTTTCATATACATAATAACTATTCACATACTAGATCATTACCATTCTATGGAATGCATTTTGTAGAACTTTATTTTCAACTTTACCTTACCTTCACTCTATTTTTTTAAAATGCCTGTCTCATACTGAAATGAATGGCGTTTAGGGACTTAAAATATTGAATCAAAACTTTATAAAGTGACATTGTCTTAACCCTTACACCCCCCCCCGCCCCCAAAATAAATGACACTTTAATGGTTGAATTTCATACCCTGGAGAAAGACCACGTAGATGAATGTCTTCCAGCGGCACATTTCCAACCCACTCAATCCAACCCCCAGGAAAAAAAAAAAAAAAAAAAAAAACACCTCAATTCTATGGGCTAAGAGCCATGATAAAAGATGTAGAAAAAAAAATGTAAGATTAAAAAAAATTTTTTAGAATGAGGTATAAAATTCAAAGCCAATAAAGTTATATCTCATTCATAATCCTGAAAATACGCAATAGCTATTGTGCTAACTTGATGAAAATTACCAATCGACAAATCCTTATCTCTCACCCCCAGCCTTCCTTCCTAAGTCTCTCCCTACCTCTTCCTTCCTTCTCTCTCTTTTTCTTCCTTTATTTTTTCTTCCCTATTTCCTGCTTTCTTTCTTTCCTTCCTTTTTTTGTGTTCCTAAATTTCCAGGAGGCAATCATGAAGAGAGAAGAGAAAAAAAAGAAAAGAAAAGAAAAAAAGAAGAGAAAAGAAAAGAAAAGAAGTTTCTTTGGGGTATCAAAAAGAATTGCAATTCAGGACACAGATTCAGGTAGCAACTCAGTGTCTCACTAAGGAACAAGTCATGAGTTTTTAAAAGGTTAGCGTAAGTTATTCACAAAGACTTTTAATTGCTGCTGGTGGCAGAAAGCTAACGTTGGCTGAGCATGATTGATTACTAAGGCTATGGTCCACTAAAATCCACCACTACAACAAATTGCAGTTCTTGTAGCATTCTAGAAATATTTATGGGTTTGCCCCATTCAAAGGTTCACTTTCTGACAAGGATGTACATAATACCCATTTCCTTAATGGCCCTCCTGGCTCCGCTTTAAAACTCCTTAACATAAATTATTCTATTTTATTTTACACTTTCTCTTTTCTTCCTTTCTTCTTTCCCCACAAAAGGACACACCCTTCCCCCTATCAGATCCAGAGAGTAGAAATTGAGTCAATATTCTCCATAGTTGGGCTATCTCTGGACTTTGTTGCTTCCACTTACCCTGTTTTGAGAGTAGGATCTCAACTTTTCCTTCTTCAGGGCCTGGGATCTGAGCATTGCTGAGGTTCCAGCAATGAGCCTATGTTTTGCAGGTGAGTCCTGTGATTTATGAGTTGTGAGCAATCGGTCCCTGCTTTAGAGCCTGGTTGACAGCTTTTTGTTTAGGTCGCTGGAAGCTCTTTGATTTACACTGCTGGTCCCAACTCTCTGTTCTGTGGGGGCTCTCTCAGCCCTGTTGCCCTACGATTGGCCCTGAGAGGGCTTTTGAGACTATAAGGCAGACCCCACTCTCGGAAGGTAGATATTTCCTGTGAGATGCTCTGCTCAGGTCATTCTTCCCCTCTGTCTTCCTTAACTGAAAATCCAGAGTATCTATAGAAGTTTCTCTGAGATCTCATTCCGTGCCTACATTTGGGGATGGTAAGCACGCACCCCCAGCTCCCAGCCCCAGCACTCACAGAAACCTGTAGGAAAGTGAAGTGTTGCTTCCTGCCTGGTCCTCCTCAGGATGTATTGTGTCACAGCAGTCCCTATGCTGGCTTCTCCTTGGTCTGGACTGTTGAGAATGATTTGTCTCTGTTTCAGTCAGGGTTGAGTATAACAGTGGATTTCTTCTCTTTTCTGAAGTCTTGTCACTTAGTAGGATGTTTATATAAACCTCTTTTTGTCCTCAGCTCTCTGTTGATTTCAGAATAAGCTATGATTATGTAGCACGTTTGGGTTATTAGGGTGAGACTCATAGCCTCTTATGACCTTCTATTAATACATCAAGATGGAAGCAAGTCTTTGCAGTGTAAAGACTTCTAGGACTCCAAGTGAGTTACATATCAGATCTACTTATCATGTACACATCGAGACTAAAATCATGTTAAAACTGAAATCAGATCTCAAATTAAACTGTTCATTTAACCTCTCCTCCCTCTGACTTTACAAAAATGGTAAAGGTCACTGCTCTTGTTTAGTTAATGGATTTTCATTTTAGTTTGATTACCTTCAGAGCCTTTTTATTTAGGTCAAGTTTTCATTTGATTTACATATAATTATTTACTCTGTTACTTTAATGGATATATTGAGAATTTACACATTAGCTGTTGATTTTTGAATTATTCTGAGTTCACCTGAAATCTTCTAAGAGACTAAGGAAACTATTCCTATTACAGCACGTGCAGATTTCATCATTCCTTCTAAAGCCAGCTCCATTTCATTTTAGTCCCCTGTTCTCTTTCCTCTGCAACCTTCCACAGATTTTGTTTTATAAAGATTTATTCCTCATATCTTTACTGAAGGAAAAGAACATTGTGCTTTTGAATGATTCTGAGACACCTAAAAATAATCTCTTTGGGAAACCTTCTATTTTTAATATCGTATTTGTAGTGAATAGCAAAACAAAATAGGAAAGTGGAAATAAATGCCTTGTCTCAAAAGTCAGATATTTTGTCAAAGTTAATAGAGCATTAAACCTCCAATCAGACTTATTAGTTATAAGACTATTTTTTCTTATTTTGTAGAAGCCTTGAGGGTACCTTCAAATAGTTCTCATTTTGGAAAAATAATATGATTATTTAAAATTATTTCTCACTCCCTAACTTATTATGTATTTTCATTGTTCTCTTAGAATTTAGGTAATTCCCATGAGTTTGTGTGTATGTGTGTATGTGTGGGTGGGTGTGTAAAAGAGAGAGAGAGAGAGAGAGAGAGAGAGAGAGAGAGAGAGAGAGAGAAATGTCGTGAGTTTAAATTTGCCTGTTAGCTAGAAGTTGTTTTTTTTTTTTTTTTTTTTTTAATTAAAACAAAATTTATCCTCACCCAAGGACATGCTTATTGATTTTAGAGAGAGGGGAAGGGAGGGTGAAAGAGAGGGAGAGAAATATCAAGAAACATCAATACGAGACAGAAACACTGATTATCTCCCGCATGCGCCCTGACTGGGAATGGAACCCACCACTCAGGCATGTGCCCTGACTCGGAATTGAACCCATGACCTTTAGCTTTGTAGGATGATGCCCAACCAACTGAGCCACACTGGCCAGGGTAGCCCTAATTCTTAACCCTTCATTTAGCCTATCCTTTTTCAGTAACCTCTCAGTTGGCTCCCACAACTGTTCTTAGTGTAATAATGGTAGCAATTATTCATATCGTGTGCATGTAATTGACATGGGCATCTTGGACATTCATGCCAAGTAGTATTTGCTTTCTGAAGTGCCTATTTATAAAATGTTAATGCTATAAAAGCATTAACCCCAAATCTCTTTGCATAGTTTCTTTGTGTATTCAGAATAAAGTTTGACTTCCATCTGACTTTTCAGAGCAAGGGTCTATAATGGAATAAAGCTCCAGTTAACATAGTTTCTACCATTTATTTGGAAAAGGATTCCTGTTTTAAAATATACTCAAGGAGAGGCTCCTTAATGGTCAATAGCAAATAGACCCTGGCAGGACTATCACAGAATTGCATTATTGTTCTGTCAGGCTCATTACACAAAAAACAAGGTGTAATGGTTGGAAGTAAAATATTGCCTAATTTTCAGAGGGTCAAATGAGAGGAGTGGACCTAGGGATCAAGAAAGGAACAACCCTCTTTCCTTTCAACTGGCTGTGTCTGTGCCCAACCAGATAAGGAGACTCCCTGATGTGTCAGGTTTAAGGCTTCTGATATATTAGAAAAGAAAATTAGAAAAAAAATAATCACATCAGCTTAATTCACATAAAAAAATAGGTTATACTGAGAGAAAATTTCACTGATCTTATAAATAGAAAGTGATAAGTTCAAAATAGCTTAGTACCCTCAAATTTGAATCAAGGAAGAATAACTCACTTTAATGTTGGTAATTTTCAAGCTTGTTATCTGGGCAGCTTATGAGACGAGCTTGCACCAGGAGTCTAGATAATCCTGTCCCCTACAATGCCCTTGGAAATGTATGCAAGTTGACTACAGAATTATGTCTGAGATGAAGATGGGTAGGGCAAACTTTGCAAGTTGTTTCACTGCTACTCCATTCCTAGACAGAGTGACTGGCAGAGGGTTTTCCATCCACAATGGTGAATGTGAGATTGACTATAACATACCTGAATATTTATGGTTGAAATGTGTTCTTTTCTAATTTTTAGTATCACTGCAGACATTCAATTTTCCATACAGACTATCACTAGATTATCATTTAAATTACCGAATCATACATGGAAAAGCAATGGCTAACATTATTTTAACCACTTAGCATAATTCCTTATATCATTTTCAAATCACTTGAATAAGGGAACATTAAAATTATAATAAAAATAGCTCATTAAGATTATTTTAAAATAGATTTAGATGGAAGCAAATTCTATTCAAAAAATTGTATTAAAAAAGCTCTGACTTGCATCTGGCCTTGTCATATACTTATTTGCAGTAAAGATATTGTTTTTCAATTTGCAGGAATATATATGTATATCACAGTAGCATAAAATGCAAGATCTTATAATGTAGCTGGTGGAAAAAATATATAAACACTCAAAGAGGTAAACTGTCATCCAAGCCAAAACTTAGGCCATACGTAGTATTATAAATGTTAAATAAGTGTTATACTTGATGAGATGGAAGGAAGATCAACCCTCTCTCCTCTGGTATGATATAATTAGGAAAGTCTTCCCAAAACTAGTGAGAGTGAATTTGACCCTTAAAGAACAGACAAGAGTCTGATAAACAAAGATATGGATAAATGGGTTTCTCCAGATTCACAGCATATCTTCAGAATAGACATTGTTTAAATCAGAGTGAATGACATTGTCACAGAAGAACTGAAAATCTCAATGACAACACAGTGAAGCTTTATCTGTTACGCATGTGAAGTCTGATGCAAGTCATGCTACTTTCCTCCAGGTTATAGCTGTGCTCTCTGGAGCAGATGACTCTCAGGTCATTGGGCAGAACATGGCCTGGCATGGCTGAGACAAGTTAATCACCATTAACTCTCTCTAAAATACATGGGCTCTCTTAAGGAGAAATTGAAGAAAACAAAGAAGAAATATGCGTGTCAGATTACAGAGTGTTTTAAGTATCAGGTTGAGTACTTATTTTATCTCATACAGGTAACCCCAATATAACACGGCTGTTAGGTTCCTAACAAGTGCCGTGTATGTGAATCCATGTCATATGAAACAAAGAACTAGTACAAAAAAGGGGTTAGGGTTCAAAAATTTTTTAAATATACTATTATATTTTTATAATTAAGAGAAATATCTTTGTTAAAGCAATTTTCATCAAAAGTATTACATATTAATATGAATTAAGTAATGTTTTCTTCATCATCACTCCTAAGCTCCATTAACCAAATGCGTTTTCTTTTTGACAAGAAAACCTCATCCTCTGAAATTTCTTCAGCATTATCTTGACTTCTATGCACTA
This sequence comes from Furipterus horrens, assembly GCF_987537825.1. Taxonomy (NCBI): domain Eukaryota; kingdom Metazoa; phylum Chordata; class Mammalia; order Chiroptera; family Furipteridae; genus Furipterus; species Furipterus horrens. Next base: position 146,070,596 of record NW_028327175.1, on the reverse strand, counting down.
CTTTTTGCAAAAAAAAAAAAAAAAAATCTGTTATTTTAGATTGCTTGCTTTTAGCTGAGAGACCTTTATAAGTTTTGTTATATGGTGCTAAGTTCTCTCTTAAACTTTGTTCTCCTTGCAATGCAAGGATCTTCATTTAAGAAATAGGACTCTAATGACAACAAACTCTCAACTATCAACAACTGAATCTAAAAAGTAGAAACAAAATCTAACTAAGCAAACCAGAATAGAAACAGAATCATAGGTATGGGGATCATTTGGAGGGTTATCAGCTGGGAGGGAGAAGGGGGAGAAATGGGGCAATGGTGCAGGGACTAAGAAGCATAATCATTGTACCAATTTTTTTGGTACAAAATAGACAGGGGATGTTAAGAATATTAAAGGAAAGGGTGAAGTCAAAGAACTTATATGCAGGACCCATGGACCTGAACTAAGGGGGGTGGGATTGCTGCAGGGAAGGCGGGTACTGGGCAGAGGGGAGTAAAAGGGAAAAAATTGGAACTACTGTAACAACATAATTAATAAAATATACTTTTAAAAAAAGGAACTAGGACTCTAACTGTTTGGCTAAGTCTAGGCCTCTCTTTACACTTTTTAGAGTAAATTGTTTAAGTTCTTCATTTTCATCCATGCTATCATCCCCTAAGTTATCTTGGCACATTCCAGATGTCATTTCCACCAAAATTACTTAATCAGTTTTTTCTTCTACCAGCAATTCTTGGATATCTTCTACAGTCTCCTCCTAAAGACCTAGGAAGTTCTACTATTGCATCCATCCTGTTTTCTGCTGGCTTGATTAGATTTTCACTTTGGATTGACTCCAGCCATATATTATTTCAACAAGCATTTAATGTTATTGGTTTTATTTCTTTGATAGATAAGTTTATTAGAGTAATACAGTCTAAAATTTTATCACATTCAGTATTGTATGAGAATTTACAAAATTTTGTGTTATTTGGGAGTTTTCCTCAATTCTCTAACTGTATTAAAGTGAAACTGTGTTATAGAAGTACCATGTTATACAGGAGATACCTGTACATAATTGTTATGCATTACAGACACTAAGCCTGAAATATGACCATCCAAAAAACACAATAAAGCCCTGGCCAGGTAGGTCAGTTGGTTAGAGCATCAATCCAATATGCCAAGGTAATAGGTTTGATCTCTAGTCAGGCAGGACATATGAAAGAATCATGAATGAATGAAAGCATAAATAAGTGGAGCAAAAAATTCTCTCTCTTGCTTTCTGTCTGTCTGTCTCTCAAATCAATAAATAAAAAAATAATTTAAGACAATAAAAAAGGAAATTGTGAATGGACATAATAGGATAATATACTGTTGTTGAAGGTGATATAGACAACTACATATTGCTTCCTTAGAACAAAATGACATAGACAACTACTTATTTATTGCTTCCTTAGAACAAAATCTATATGATTAGTTGAGTCTCTCCTGCCCCTCACCTGGCACCCAAATTAAAAACTTATGAATTAAGCAGCAAATATGAGGCCTGTCCAGAAAAAGTTCAGCTATTGTTATATTAATGAGAATGGTTTGTGCAACATCAATGTAAATTGGAGGCCAAGGAGAGTGGGCTGGAATGCGCATGTTTGAACAATGAAGACTTCACTGAACTAGTCAGTGGGGACAGTAGATGCCATTGAGTGAACCTGCGTACTGCGTGGCTATTGCATTCAAAATGAATGAGTAGAGCAGCAAATATGCATCCAATTTTGCATGAAGCTTGAACATTCCTCCGCAGAAACTATTCGGATGGTTCACAAGGCCACAGCTGTGGGCAACTGGTGACTGGAAGCTTCATCACAATGTACCTGCTCATGTATCACATCTTCTGCAGTTTTTTTTTTTTTTTTTTTGAAACATCAAATCACCCAGGTGTCTCTGCCCCTCCTAAAGCACAGATTCAGCACCTTGAGACTTCTGGCTTTTCCCAAAACTAAAATCACTTTTGAAAGGGAAGAGCTTTCAGACTATCGATGAGATTCAGGAAAATACAGTGCTGCAGCTGATGGAGACTGGGAGAGCTGTGTGAGGTCCCAAGGTGCCTGCTTTGAAGGGGACTGAGGCATCATTGCCCTATATACCATGTTTCTTATATCTTATCTTGCATCTTCTTCAATAAATGTCTCTATTTTTCATATTATATGGCCGGATACCTTCTGGACAGACCATGTATGTGTTAGATAATAGGTTCTCAGGATGCTCTAGTGAACAAAATAGAAAAGGTCCTGGCCTGTGTGGAGCTCAACAATCTGCTTGGGAGAAATATTTTGATGTCTTAAGTTCCTAAACTCTGAAAAGGTCGAAGAAATTGCTGTCCTTGATGTGTTGCTTCTTTTAAGAACAATTTAACCAAATGCCTCAAACACGAAACTACCTCCTCCAGGGACAGTACGTCCCCTACCTCTTAACCTCTGTGTCCAGGTCCTCTAACAAGTACTGCACGTAACACAGAGATGACAGAGCTGGTGGTGTTCTGTCCCTAAAACACCAAGTTGCTAAGATTCATAACCACATCCATGAGGGCCTAGCCAGAGCTGCACTTTCTGTAAGGACAATAAGAATTTACAATCTCTCACCCTCATTTCTCTATCAAATATTTTATATATTAAGCAGCCTTTAACTCCCAGGGCACCAATGTCAATAAAGCAGTCTGCTCCTTAGACAATTTAAACAGCCTCCAGATATTCCTTAGGCACTTTTAATTTATTTTTGTTTTTTTTAATCTTATCACTAATAGGTATCTCTCCTATACCTTTTTTTCAAAGCAGTGCTCACTTTTGTATTATCTATGTTATTTAACAAAGTATCTTTTAAATTAAGTATTGAAATGCCTACTGAATTTTATTTTATGATGTCAAGAAAACAGATGGTTTACAAAGACAAAAAACCTTTTATCACCAAATGTGTAAGTGACCTCAGAAGTTGTTGGCAAATTATCCAGGGCCTCCTAAAACAATCTCAGTCTCCAGATTAACTTCTGGTTATGTGTTTCCAAGGGCTTATTTTCTGCACACAATTGGCCTCAAATCTCTGTGTTGCAGCAGTTATTATTCTCCTATGAAACCCTTGCACAGAAAATAAATGAAATGGAAGAAAGATATGCTTTCTGTAACTGTGGTAAGAAGAAGGTCATGATACCTGTGTAAGAGCTCTGGTCAGCTCATAAGTAGCCAGGTAAAGCTTGGGATCACATAGGCTATCATCGTGCCACCCCCCCACCCCCACCCCCACCACTTAATGTGGGAAGAGAGCTAGATACTCAAATAAAGAGAAAATTGTACTGGAAATTTGAGGGTTAGGTAAGAAACAACTATAGATTCCAGTTGAAAACCTGAGGCTTGGAAGGATAAAGTGAACACAAGGAAGTCTATGATACAGCATTTGTTAAAGAAATGACTACTAATTTTAAGAATACAATGAAAATATGTACTTTACAAAGACAGTAAGTCATCTCCCACTACATGTGTAAGTAATCTCAGAAAATACATCAGTAGTTCTTAATCAAATATGAGAATTCCCTTTAAATTTAAATGTCAGGTGCCTCCTGCTATTACTGAGTTATTAGATTGTCTTGGGTAAAAGGTCTCATGGGAGTCTTAAAAAATACAACAAATTCTATTTTTAAAAACAGGAAAACAATCTCTTCCCAACACCTGCGTCTTGCCCCAAATACATACCTTCCTGTAGCTAAAAACATTACAGTAAAGAAAGAGCACACAATGAATAAAATAAAATAGGATGTTCAGATTTGGCTTCTGGATACACACCGATCTAGGCTCTAGTCCCATTTCTACCACATAGAGTTGTATGAACTGGGGCACGTGAGTTAAACTCATCAAGACTGATTTCTTTTTATATCCTTAAAATGATGATAGCAATAGTGCCTATTATTATGAGCATTAAGTGAGAAAGTCACTTTAAAATACGGAACACAGTCCCTGGCATGCAACAATGCTCATTAAGTATTAGCAATCAATACAAAGAAGAATGATAAATATAAATAAAACCAATTCCTATAGTGGGATCAGGATTGAATAAGCAAGGTCCATAGTAAATGTAAGAAAAGCTAGCATAGAATCAGCATATAGGCATATTAAAGGTGGCAGGGGTCTTTTCAGAACATACAAGTCGGACCAGTCTGGATTCATTTATGAGAGAAGAAACTTTCTATTTTCACTACTGTATCAGATAGTCTCAGAAATTACTTAGGAAATACTTGTTAAAAATAAAGTAACAGGGCATGTAAAGTAAAACATAGAGAACATAGTAATATTTTAATAACTATATATGGTGTGAGATGTATATTAGACTTTTCAGGATGATCACTTCATGAGCTATATAAATGTCTAATCACTATGTTAAGAACCTGAAATTAATATAATATTATATGTCTGTGGTAATTTAAAATAATTTTAAATTAAATTAAAAAATAAAACATCAGACCTAGAACAGCCAACACAATACTTAAGGAGAATAAAGTCAGAGGATGGCACTATCCAAAAAACAATGTACTAGCAAAGCTACAGTAATTAAGACAATGTAGTATCGGTCAATGAAGAAGCAAATGGACCATAGAATAAGAATGGAGGTCCAGAAATAGAGCTGTAACCAAACACAAGTCTGGCTGCCTGCCACTACAAAAGCCAATATTCAAGAGGCAGGTGCTAATGTAAAGGAAGGTGGCTTATTTGCAGAGGCTGGCAATCTAGAAAAGGGAGACTCATGTCTTAAAGCCCATCTCCTAGAAGATGGGGAACTCATGTCTCAAAGCCCAGATCCTGGAAAATGGGGTACTCATGCCTCAATGCCCAAGCCCACATCTCAGTGGAAGCAGAGGTTTTTATAACAAAGATCAAGGGAGGGGGTTGAAAGGTTCTCTACATACAGATAAGTACAATTCATTCCAGTAGGGCCAGTGATGGTCCTGTGTATCATCCTGGTTTAGTCATCCTGGCTTCATGTCATCCTGATTTCATGGTTGAAGCTCAGCAGATCTCCCAGAGCTGAGATGCCTGAAGGTCCCAGTCTGTATCTTCTGAAGTTAGTTCCTAGGATTCTTATACGAACACTGTTTATCTACAAGTTTCCTATCAGTCAGAGTCAGCTCTTACAGAAACAATGTCAAAAGAATGGTGGGTTGGGTTACAATTTTCCACTGTTATTCCACTGTTACCAAACCAATACATATCTACTGGAATGGCTAACATCCAAAACACTGACAACACCAAATGCCGGGGAGGCTGTGAAGCAACAGGAACTCCCATTCATTGTTGATGAGAATTCAAAATGGTACAGCTACTGTGGAACACAGTTTAGCAGTTTCTTACGAAAATAAACATACTCTTGCCATTCAATCCTATAAACATGGTCCTTGCTATTTTCACAACTTAAATGAAAACTTATAATCACACAAAACTTGCACACAAATGTTTGTATCAACTTTATTCATAACAGACAAATCACAGAGACAACCAAGATTGCCCTTTGTTACTTGATAGGTGGATAGGTAATGATACATCCAGACAGTGGAACATTATACAACAATAAAAATAAATGAGCTGTCAAGCCACAAAAAAGACATGGTGGAACCTTAAAAGCATATGAGTAAATGACAGAACCAATCTAAAAATTTTATATATCATATGGTTATGGTATATAAAAAAAAACTATAGAGACAATAAAAGGACTAGTGGCTGCTAATGAGGTGTTTGGGGGAGGGAGGGATGAGTAAGTGGAGCACAGAGGAGGTTTAGGGCCATGAAATTATTCTGTATGATCCATTTAAGGTGGATATACATCCACTATACATTATATACACAAAGAATGAATGTTAATGTAAACTATGGACTTCAGTTATTAAGTGTATCAATATTGGTTTATCAATTATAACAAATGTTCCACAGTAATAAAAGATGTAAATGTAAGAGGAAAATTGTGGGGATAGAGAGGTATGCAAGAAACTTCTATGTTGTCTAATCAATCTTTTTGTAAACTTAATTTTAAAAGCCTTTTAATATAAACAAATTAATAGAAATATGGCAGCAGGTCTTACCATTCAGCATTTAATGATGGCACATGTATCTTATTTGAGACAATTCCCAATGCAAAACAGAAATCTGAATTAAAAATTGGAAACAAGTTAGAGGTCCAATTCACAGGTGATATACTATCAATTTGTTCCATAATAAGAGCATCATTAAGACCTTTCTTTTTGGCTGAGTTTAAACTAAAAGGGAAAATCAGACACAGAGCCATACAAATTCCAGGGAATTACTGGACAATGTCCAGAATAAGGTATACTGTCAATCATGGACAGGAATGGAATGGTTTTAAGGAAAAAGAGGGAGCACAAGGAAGGGTTAGGAATGAATGGAGGCTTGAAGAACATTATCAGGAGGAGCTCTAGTGTGGCAATCCAACCAGTCCCATTTTCTCTCCCTCTCATCCACAGGCTCTGTGTTTTGGTGGCTTGGGCACTCGCTTCATGGCAATCAGTACAGGCCTCATGTTTGCCAGCTAGGCCACAGGCCAGAGCCATATGCTTGGACACTCACCATGCTCTGCTCCAGCCAGGCTCCTGGGCACATGTGCCTTTGTGTGCGGAGGAAGATAGGGCCACTCTCCCAGGTCCCTCCTGCCTGGTGTGTGAAGGTGGCTGGTTCCCATTAGCATGGCTCTTGGAGGGAGAGAGGGGGCCACAGAGGCTGCAGAGTGGTCCACTGTCATCCCCAGGGGTGTTGAGCTTGGAATATGGTCCCAACTCCAATCCCACAGGAGGAGGATGAGGCCAGGTGCTTGGGGAGCCCCTGCCCAGCCTAGTCCTTTCTTCATCCCCCTCCTGGCAAAAACTGTTTATCAGGATTACCCTCAGGTTAAAGGGAAAGAATAAAGATGTTGAACTGCAATGTCAATCATGATGACATCTCAGAAAAACATTGTTCATTTCTAACATTTAGCCAATATATCTATGTCCTTCAGTTCCTTCACTACAATAAGGTTTAATGAGGCAAAAACAAATCATTAGATTATTTTTGAAGACTTGGATCAATGGTCAGACTGTATTCTTAATGACTTCAAATATTCATAGCAAAGATTTACTAAGTACTTTTGCCTTGAACCTAGTTACCACCTCATTGAATGTAAAGAAAATTATTAAAACATCTGTGAGACACAATGATATAGTTTCAAAACAATAATTATGCTATTTCTAAAGCACTAAAAATCTCATTATGTTTCTGAAGATTTTATATTGCAAATTTGGAAATATATAACTTCTCTTTGGTTTTTATAATGACTACAAAAGACATAGTCATACAGTTATAAGTGGATTATCTAACAAAATATGATGTGTTAAACTGCTGTATGTAATATTTTCATAACCAAATGCCTGACTGAACTGAAGTAATGTCAGAATTTGTATTTGGCTTCACAGTAATATCGAGACAACTTGGTTTGCATTTCTATAACTGATAGTTAAAATTGTAATTGTTTGTTGGTTCTGGATTCTCTTAGGACTAGCCTATGCTATATTTGAGGATATAGACTCTTCCACCTGCCCTTAGCACACACAGAATACCCACTAAGATCCCTGGGAATTTAGTGTGCTTCAAAGTTGACTAAGTCTTCTGAGGGAGTCAGAATTATAATAAAACTCACTTTAGTTGTTCTAATTATTTCTTTAAGTCTTCCTATTTAATGCAATTCATAATGGCTTTTCTCTAAAGAACATTTCATAAAATGTTTGTAAATTCCATGCTTATTAGCATATATCTTTCAACAAGGTTACATCTACTTCCTAATATTTCCTCAAACAAGCATTAAAAAGGCTGTGTACATTTTGCCATACCGTCCCCACATTTGTTTAACCTGAATATTCTGATGATTCAGGATGCTGGAGATAGCTAAATTCAACTCAGTCCCTGCTTGGTAACAGGGGGGTATGGCCAGTATTTACTATAAATATGAACTTAAAATTATTGATGTTACTATATTTTAGTGAAGACAGCAGTTTTATAAAGACGATGTGGAATGTGGCTGTATTTTTTATGAAAACAACACATGGTGAGTGTGAATATGGCAACTTAATTAAGGGCTAGCCTTCTGGCTGATATAAACCCTATACAGAATAGGCTGGCCTAGAGCTGGATTAAGAAACTATTTTAGGTGGCAATTTCCTATAATACCTCACTGGTGTACTAAAACACCACTGGAATGATAATAATAATAATTGCTAATTCCTAGATAGATCTTATTCTGTGTCAGACATTTTAAAGCACTTACCTAGAATCACTGCATCATTAACAGTACCATAGATAAATTCTGTAATCTCCATTTTACATTTGAGAACAGATACAGTGGTACATTGATAAGTGTTTAACAAGCACCTGAAGGAGGCAATGAAACCTCATTTATATTGTTTGCCAATGTCCATGGTGTAAACACTCTATCATGATCATCATCAATTTCAAGCTACAAACGTGTCATCACTGAATGTGGAGCTTGAAGAGATATGCAGTAGTGACCATTATGTAGTTTATATCAGTCAGATTAGTAAACATATTTATCTATTTATATCTGAAGAGCAGAGGTAATAGTATAAATGGTAAAATAATTAGTAAGGGATCATTTGTATTTATAAATTCTGTTTTTAATATAATATATAAGTTGCTAATTTATATAACTTAATTTTTAATAAAGACTCCACTTAACTGGCTTACAAAATTCCTGAAACTTTTACAATTTATTCTCATGAGTTAATATGAGCTGGCTCTAAACTGGACGAAGTGGTTAAGTAACTTGTTCAAAGAGAACATGTAAATAATATAAAGTAGGTACTTGTACCATGTTTACAACAACCCATCCCCCTGGCTGGTTTGGCTCAGTGGATTGAGCGTCGGCCTGCGAGCTAAGTGTTGCTGGTTCGATCTTCCAGTCAGGGCACATCAGAGAAGGAAAACTCTGACTCCAAAAAACCTCCGCTGCCTTGCGGCATACCTCTTCAGGGGAAAGGCTAAGGGAGTAAACCCCAACAGAAAATCCGGAGCCGGAGTCCCTAAGGCGGTTTGACGTTGTAGTCAACACCGGCAACTCCTGCGGTGCACCTGAAGCCAAGCTGTATTGACTCCGTCTTTCCCTTGGACCCTTCAGCTGCGAAGAGAGGGGGGGTCTGCTGCTTGGGCAACAGCAGACCCTCCATATCACCCTGCCCAGGCTCTGTAGCTTCAGCTTCACTGGAGAGGACACTCCAGCGTCATCGCAAGATGTCGATTCAACACAGGAGGAGACAGATACCGTGTCACTCCCGAGTCGGACTGCACAACCATTCTCGGTGGTGCAGATAGACTCTTAAGAAGCTACACCATCGTCTCTCGAGACGGACAGCTGCCGACGACGATGACAACAACCCAGTAAGATAGATATTATTATCCCCATATTATAAATGAGGAAACTGAGGTATGAAAGGGTCAACAGCAAGACAATGAGAGTGATGCTATTCAATCCCATGTAGTTCCAGAGTCTCTGCTCCAAGTCACTACACTAAAATCTCAGTACGTAGCTAGTTTACCAAGAGAATATACAAATTACGAGGGGAAAACTTTCCCCATCTCATTCTAACATAATCTAATTTATTCACCCAAAAATTGGGAAATAAATCGAATAACTGATATTTTTACCTCAATGTTTCTCAAAATGATTTTATAAATATTCAATGCATTGGACAATTTGATCATAAAAGTATTATTCATTTGTCTCTGTTTCATGCCTGACAAAACTGAGAACAAAAACTAAGACAAAGAGCTCCTCATACAAGCTGCAGGTAGAAAATGTGAGACCAAGATCTAGATCTAGATTTATTTAATAAATGTCAATTCCATTGAAAGAACTACTCAGTTCTACAACTCTGTGTGTTTCAAGCCTGAAGAAATAGTATAACATAGTAACAGAGATCCAGAGAATTCTTTGTGGCAAGAAATGTTCTGTTATTGCGAATGAAGGTGAAAAAGGCAGCAAGAGACAGGACCCAGCAACTTCCCACACCTGCCTCTCCTGGCGGACTGCTTCAGACGCAGCTCCTGCCCCTCGCCGACCAGGAGGCGCTGCCCCTCTTTCCTGTACTCTAGGTTCCTTTGCCCGCTTCTGCTTCCCACCATCCTATCTTCAGAGTAATGCAATGACTTTTTGGTAATAGAATCAATGGGAAAACAAGTGTAATATTCTCAAGTTTAGTGTATCTATGTTTATTATTCTACCCAAAATTTCATTGTTTCTTTTGTCCATCACTTACGTTCTACTTTACTAGAAAACAAACAAAAATTTAGAAGTCTCAATAAAATTTGAGAACTTGATATGCATAACAAATTGCAACTAACAAAGTCTCATGAAACCTCAAATGCACCTTATTTTCTTCTACCAAGAAAGGCAGAATGTGACAAAATTTTTATTTAATTAAGAATGTAAACTGTTAGAAGATAAGTCCCACTAGGGAAGAAATATTTTTCTGTTCTGTTAACGGGTTGAATAGCATACTATCTTAAATATAGTAGGTATTTAATAATTATTTGCTAAAAATGAATGCTTATTTAATTGCACTTCTAAGTTCTCATAAGAATGAAGGCTTTTCATATCTTATATCATGGCTTATGAATATGGAGACCTAACAGTGATTCTTCAGGGGTTTTAATATTTTTCAGGCAATAACACATTTTGAAAGCACATACTTTTTAAAACTTGTTTCTAAGTACCTGCCTGTTTATAATTTTACTTATCAATACAACTTTTAAAAATCTGAAATTAAGACCTTATATTTATATATAATTTATATTTCTGTATCAATTTCAGTTTCAGATTAAATTTCATTTTTGCTTTGATAATACCAAAATCCTGATTCAGACTTAGAAACAATAGCAAATTATAAGACTTCTTAAATATCTCACCTGAGACAGTTGTGATATTTTTAAAAATGGAAGGAGGACTAAGAGAAAATACTGTCTTGAAAGCCACATAAAAATGTCATTCATTAAAAAATATCTTATACATTGTTAAGCTAAAACACAGTGCTAGAAAGTGTGTACCAAGAAAAGCCTGAAACATATTCCCGCAACAGCTCTCAGAAGGAACCAACGCTACCCACACCTTGATATCAGACTTCAAGTCTCCAGAACTGTGAAATAATAAACTTCTGTTGCTTAACAAAAAACAAACAAACAAAAAGTTGTACACTATAAAACTAGCAATTTAAAAACTAGTATCTAACTAGCATCCCCAATAGTGTGTTGTGCTGTGTATATGTTATCTGTTATTGTATGCATAAAATATTTCTAGAAAACTCGTCGGCAGCCATCCGTCTCGAGAGACGATGGTGTAGCTTCTTAAGAGTCTATCTGCACCGCCGAGAATGGCTGTGCAGTCCGACTCGGGAGTGACACGGTATCTGTCTCCTCCCGTGTTGAATGGACATCTTGCGATGACGCTGGAGTGTCCTCTCCAGTGAAGCTGAAGCTACAGAGCCTGGGCAGGGTGATATGGAGGGTCTGCTGTTGCCCATGCAGCAGACCCCCCCTCTCTTCGCAGCTGAAGGGCCCAAGGGAAAGACGGAGTCAATACAGCTTGGCTTCAGGTGCGCCGCAGGAGTTGCCGGTGTTGACTACAACGTCAAACCACCTTAGGGACTACAAAAGACATTATCAGAGTTTTCTCCAGGAGTGGCTGAAGAAGGAACAGGGTAGTCAAAAACAGGACCTTTAATACTTTACAAACTTATTGTTGCAACTGTTTTTTTTTTTTTTTTTTTTTACGTATATCAATATGGTATGCAGAAAAAATGGCCCTTCAAAGACTAAAGGTTTCCCATGCCCTAATCCCTTGAACCTATGCATAAATTAAATGACACAGACAAAAGAACTTTGCAGGTGTAATTAAAGTTATAAATCTAACAATAGAGATATTATCCTGGATTACCTGGGAGGACCTTTAAATGCAAAGAACCTTCACTGGGATGAGTTAGAGAAGCTTGATAGAATAAGAAGTCAGACCCCAGGCATTAGAAGGATTCAACATGCTGGTTCTGAGAGGCAGGGGGCAGATGTGAAGACCAGAGGAAGACCAGAGTGAAGCCTCCAGGAACTAACAGGAGCCCCCAGCTGACAGCCAGCACAAGAACAGGGACCTCCACTTTACAATCTCATGGGAATGAATTTGGCCAGAAACCTAAATGGGCTTGGAAATGGCTAAATCTCAAGAACCTGCAGTACAGTAAAGACTAGAAGTCTGCTGATACCTTGATTTCAACATGGTGAGACTCCAAATATGAATTCAACACAGTTGAGCTATGCTGTACTCAGGCTGCTGAGCTACAAAGCTAGAAGGTAATAATAGCAGCAACAGAAAACTAACACAATTCATAACAAAAAATGTTAAATAATGCTTTAATCAGAGATAAATATAAGTAATTTTTTTCAAAATTAAAAAAATAAAGAGTATTTGTTTTGTGTATTTTGTTTGTATGTCATTTTTCTCAATCAAAAATAATGTTTCAAACATGAAAATTGTTAAGGTGCCTTTCATTCAAAAAGGCTAACCCTACTCAATAGTGTCAAACCAAAATCATTACAAATCTAATTTCTAATCCACCTGTCCAAAACATCAACATTGTAAATCTCATTAGCATTCCTCCAAAATAGAAATGAATTACATGAGGGAAAGAGAAGACAACCAAAGGACAAAAATGTAGAGTTTTATGTCAGGATGGCCACTCACATTTTCTAAGGTTTAGTTTCTTCATCTTGTAACCAAAGTGATAATGATACCAACCTCTCCATCCTTATTTCACAGGATAATGCAAATGAAAGTAATTTGAAAACAAGAAAACACCTTAGATCTTTATATCTTTTTTATAATAAATTTCTTGCCCCAATAGTCATATCTATAAGTATTTGCTTCCCAAGTCTTTAGCACAGAAATTATCATCCCACAGGTACTTTTTGAAAAGATTAATATTTATCAAAGTTCTTCATAGGTTTAATATTTGGAAGGGAAATTTTATTATGTTTGATTGACCCACTTCATCTTTATAGAGAGCTGGAGTTTTTTCCTTACACTGTATTCTTTTCAAATCCTTCTCTCAACACTCGCTGCATCAGTGATAGGGTTTCAATTAATTCACTCAGAAGATAGACAAAATTTCTTAATAGTTCTCACATGAGCACATTATTTTTTCCATAAATTTTGCTCTTTATTTCATTTATTTTTCTTTTCTGTCTGTTGCCTTTTGTTTGATTAGGGCTTATGCTTTGTGATGCATCATTGCACTAATAAGAACCTTTTCATATTTAATGAAAATTCATAGTAGTTCTTTAAGGCTCAAGAACCTTACTTCCACCTCAATGATATTCTGTTATGTATTTACTTATACCAAGATATTTATTAGCACACAATTATATATTCTCCAGTTGACTCTTTAATATTTTCCAATTAGCACATTATTTTTAATGAGAATCATAATTTAATATATCAGATTATAAGTGTAAGTCTTTGACTCATCTCTAATACCTAGCTAGCTAGATTTGGGACTGGGAAAATGCAGGGTGGAGCAAAAGCAGATTTACAGTCTGAATATTTAAAACACTGAGTTTCTTCTTGTATTATTATTTATTAATTATTGTATTACTTTCCATACAAACGACTCTAAACCTACCTTTTCCCACCCTGTATATGAACTTATATGTGACCTTCCAGGCTCCTTAGTACAGTCACTGTGGTGGGCAGAATAATGGCTCCCACAGATACACATATCCTAATCCCTGGAACCTATGTTATGTTACATGCCAGACAGAATTAAGGTTGCATATGAAATTAAAGTGGCTAATCAGCTGACCTAATATAAAGAAATTATCCTGAACTACCTAGTAGGCCCAATGTAATCACATGGTCTCTTAAACATGGAAGAGGGAGACAAAAATGTAAGATCCAGAGAAAGATTTGAGGATGATTATGTTGCTGGCTTTGAAAACAGAGAAATAATATCACAAGATAAATGGAAGTGGCCTCTAGAAGGCAAGAAAATGAATTCTCCCCTATGTCCTTCAGAAAGAACTCAGTCCTGGGGACAGTTCAATTTTAGCCCAGTGAGACTCATTTCATACTTCTGGGTCATAAAACTGTAAAATAAATTTGTGTTGTGTTAATTGCCATTACACTTGTGGTGATTTATTATAGCAGCAATACAAAACTAATCTCGTTAGTACCAATGCAAAGAATACGGAAGAAAAGCCATGTGTTCTAGAAACACCAGGAAGTCATTAAGTTGCCCCAGAATAGATCACCCCTAGATGAATTTATTAAACCCAGATTTTCCTCCATACATTTGTTCCAAAAAGGGACAGTTATAGCTATGGCTGGCATTGCTTGAACTACAGCAGAAGACCAATGCCACAAAAGAGTGTTTGCAAGAAACAAAGATAATTATCATATGTTCTCCAAACACAGTTCTTAGGTTATTGCCAACTGATGGATTCCAATGGTCTTGTTTTTTTATTGGATTCTTCATGTGAGAAGGCAAAGCTAGTAGGCAAAAAGCAGTTCATTCCATATAGCTCCAATATTGTTCCACCCTCTTCAATATCAACCTATAATTTTAGTACCCCTCCTCTTCTCTATATTCTGCATGAGGTCAAAAATAATTTGAAGCACTCCAGAAATGTCTTCTTTGAAGCTACTGATTAAGTCCAAATCTTCAAACATCAGCTATTTTCAAAAGACCTTTATTTTTAAATCAAATGATACTTTTAAAATAAAACAAGAGCTTTTTTCTCAAAAGGAGAGCCTATCTTTTAAATATACAGAATCATTAGGTACTTTTTCAACTTATTTGCTGATTATCCTTAATACTTTTGCAACTGGCACTTAGTCAAGAGGTCTCATTAGTATCAAGTAATCCGAGCTCTAATAGAGGCTAGCAGAGCCTTGGGCAGCTGGGAAGTTCATTTATCTTTCTCCTCCATTTTCCCTTAATTGAGTTGAGAATTTTTGCCAGAAGTGGTATGAGATGTAATTGAGTGTTAAACTCAAGAACTACTGGGATAACCTTTGCAGTACTGTGGCATGTATGTTACTAACTTTCAATTCAACTATTTTTTTAACCATCTTCCCTGAGTAAGGCAATTTATACTTTATACATGTATTTCTATATCAATGTTAGTATCTATATTTATACTTAAATATATTGAAATAAATTAGGATTCAGCTCTATACATTCTTTTCCTGAAAAAGAAAGTTTTGTTAAAGTTCTCTTTATAATTTAATGTATTCAATGATTTTTACATGTACACCAAATTTTACTAACACATTAAAGCAATCAATCAATTAAATAAATCAATACAACTTCATGGCTATTTCTTGCCAAGAAAGTCCAGGATATTAAAGTAGCAATGCTAACAATAATGGTAGTAATTATAATAAAAATAAAACATGTTTTATCACCCTTTAGGATACTTTTTCTCTAGTCATCTATTTTTCCATTAATGTATTCAGATATAAATTATGGATGGTAAAATGTACTTATTTAAGTGTTTAGTTTAATAAGTTTTTAAAAAGTATGCATCCATCTAAACACAATTAATATCAAGTTACAGAATTTTTTAACTCCAAAAGCCCCTTCATGCCCCCTTTGCAATAAATTACCACCTCCTTCTCTCCCAAATATCTGCTAAGCCCTTTCCTGTCACTTTATGTTAGCTTGTCTT
The DNA here is from genome assembly GCF_987537825.1 of Furipterus horrens. Classification (NCBI taxonomy): domain Eukaryota; kingdom Metazoa; phylum Chordata; class Mammalia; order Chiroptera; family Furipteridae; genus Furipterus; species Furipterus horrens. The sequence goes on along the minus strand of NW_028327175.1, from coordinate 146,054,832 downwards.
TTTCAGACTATTACATGAACAAGTCATGCAGTCGTCGGCAGCCGTCCGTCTCGAGAGACGATGGTGTAGCTTCTTAAGAGTCTATCTGCACCGCCGAGAATGGCTGTGCAGTCCGACTCGGGAGTGACACGGTATCTGTCTCCTCCCGTGTTGAATCGACATCTTGCGATGACGCTGGAGTGTCCTCTCCAGTGAAGCTGAAGCTACAGAGCCTGGGCAGGGTGATATGGAGGGTCTGCTGTTGCCCATGCAGCAGACCCCCCCTCTCTTCGCAGCTGAAGGGTCCAAGGGAAAGACGGAGTCAATACAGCTTGGCTTCAGGTGCGCCGCAGGAGTTGCCGGTGTTGACTACAACGTCAAACCGCCTTAGGGACTCCGGCTCCGGATTTTCTGTCAGGGTTTACTCCCTTAGCCTTTCCCCTGAAGAGGTTTGCCGCAAGGCAGCGGAGGTTTTTTGGAGTCAGAGTTTTCCTTCTCTGATGTGCCCTGACTGGAAGATCGAACCAGCGACACTTAGCTCGCAGGCCGACGCTCAATCCACTGAGCCAAACCAGCCAGGGCATGCAGTATGCACTTTATTCTTGTTTACTCTAGTACAATTGTCACAATTTTCCCCCTTTGCCGTCGTCTGACCAGCTCCCCCCACCCCCCGCCCAAAGTCCATTTCCATACTGTTGTCCATGTCCATGGGTCATTCATACATGTTCTTTGACTAATCTCTTCCCCTTTTTTTCCACCATACCCCCCCTTTCCTCTGGCAGCTGTCAGTCTGTTCCGTTTCCATGTCTCTGACTCTGTTTTGCTCAGTAGTTTATTTTGTTCATTAGATTCTTCTTATAAATGAGATCACATGGTATTTGTCTTTCACCAACTGGCTTATTTCACTTAGCATAATATTCCTCAGTTCCATCCATGCTGTCGCAAAGGGTAGTATGCACTTTTAATGTCTGGATTTCTCGTTCAGCATAGTATTTTAGATATACGTTCATGTTGTTTAAGATATCAGCTGTGTGTTCCTTTTTAGTATATTATGCCGCATAGATATACATTCATCTGTTGTTGAACATTTGAGTTTTTTTTAGTTTTTGGCTAATAAGAATAAAGCTGCTAAGAATACTCTTGTAGGAATCTTCTCAGGGACATGAGTTTTCTTTCTTTTGATAAATACCTAGAAGTGTAATTGCTAACTTATATAGTAAGTGCACATTTAATTTTGTAAGATACCACTACGCTGTTTTCCAAAGTGTAGCATTTTACATTCTCTTCAGCCATGTACCAACATTCCAGTGGCATTATATTCCAGCCAATACTTGATATTGTCAGACTTTTAAGTTATAGCCATTCAAATGGATGAATATGGTATTTCACTGGGATTTTATTTTGAATTTCCCTTTTTTTAAATAACTTTTCATGTGCTTTTTTGCCATTCATGTATGTTTTGCTATAAAGTGGTTGTTCAAATAGTTTACATATCTTAACAGGAAGTTTTGTCATCTTATTATTGTATTAATAATTATTTATATATTTTAGATGCATTCCTTTGTCAGACATATGTATTATCTTTTCCCCTATCTGTAGCTTACCTTTCAAGTTATATAGAATTTAACTTATCATTTCTTTCTTATGGTGTTTGTGTTTTGAGTCCTACCTTAGAAATTGCTTAGTTCCAGGTAGCAAACTGTCCTTGTTTTATTGTTTTATCTTTTACAAGTTTTATTTTAGCAATATATTTTATAGCTTTTATATTTAGATCCATGATAATTTTGAATTAGTACTTGTGTGTAGTGGGAGGTAAAGTAAAAGTTCATTTTTTATATGAAAATATAGTGGCATTAGCACCATTGAAAAGACTATTGTTTCCACATTGATTACCTTGAAGCCTTTATCAAAATTAATTGCTAACATATCCCCACAGTTTAAGGTCCGTTCATTTGCTTGGTATGTCCATGTTTATGCCACTACCACACTGTCATGAAATTGGTAGTGTTAAATCCTATACCTTTGTCATCTTTCAAAATTGCTTTTTCTATTCTAGGGCCTTTACATTTCCAATGTATGAATCAGCTGGAGCCTATGGGCATCAGCCAAGGCTTTGGTGAAAATTTATACACAGATTGGAAGCTCACTCTCTTCACCATTTCCCTGTTTTGGGGGCTCTCCTTAAATTTCAATCTGCTAAGTGAGTCCAGGGCTCTGTCCTCTGCCTTCTCTAGTTGGTAGGGTTTAGCCATGTACTGTCACACAAGCAGCACGCTTGCAGGGTCTGTCTTTCAAGAATAGATTCTTCTCTGGTTTGTGATTTTTTTTTACCTCCAGATTCCCACACAGCAAAGTTGAAGGTCAATCAGGAGCTGTAGGCAGAGATTATACTCATATTTTGGGTCTTTTCCTATCTGTAGCTCTTAGACTTCTAGGATACTTCTCTAAATTTCAATCTTCCCTCCCAAGCAAGACCTTTGCACTTGCAACCTCCTGGTTCAAAAGATGTGATTCTCTATTGCCATAGCTCTGGTGACTGGAGACAATCAATCTCTGCCAAAAAAGCCAAAGGTCACAATTTTTTGCTGTTTCTGTTCAATCGTTCTGTCACCACTTTCTGTTGGTTTTTCACCAATTCCCAGTGTCTTCAAATAATTAAAGCACACATAGGTACATACATACATACACACATATTTAGATTACACACACCTATGTCTCGTTTGTATTTTATAATTATCTGTCATGTGGATGGGTAGCGGTGGTTGTCCTAACTACTTCATTTGAACATTACCTGAAAATATCTCAAGACACATTTTTATTTTTATGGGTCCAGGCAACATTATTGGTAGAGTTTTAACTTGTATATACTGATAATTTCAGCTCCAATGTAAATATTGGAGCAATAAGTGATAATCAAATATATTCCATTTCTGTTTTAAAATTAAAGCCAAAAATCTCAATTTCCTCTTTACAATTAGCAAAATATCAAAATAAGAATAGGATGAAACCTGGAAAGTTAAAGTTTGGGCAGATGTTAAGTTTGGCCCTTTAGAAGGCACTGCAGAGACACTGAAGGAGGAAGGGATTTTCTCCTTTTCCTCGTGGGCTTCCTTTATCGAGGTCCTGAAGCAGATGGTCTCAGTAGTGCCAAACGCGTGAAGCCCGTATCATTTCAGAGTCTTGTTGCTGCAGTGAAGTTTCTTCAGTACTTGGCTTCTGAGCTTGAGTAATCCTACCCAGTAGCCAGTAGCTTCTAGTATTTCTCGGGTGGCTTTATAGAAAGTGCCACTAGAAAAACAATTCTCTCTGTAAATCTTCCCCCTCAGCCATTCAGTTTGCTTGCAAGTGACTTCAAAAGTATAGTACATTCCTAAACTACTTCCCACAGCATTACTGAGGGCATGTTACTGGGAATTTTGGTCAGCACAACTATTCAGCAATGTCTGCATCCTGGGAACCAGAGCCATCCTCTTTCCAATGATGTCTGGAGCTCAGGCCTAGGGTGAGGACAGTCGTCTCTGGGTGATCTGTATAATAATCCATGGGTATAATGGCTAACATTCAAAACATGACCATCAATCAGTAGATAATTTCATGCACTATTCCTGAGGCCAGTCACAGGATTAATTAATAGGTAGAATAACCTACAGTCTACAGTGTGATTTCTGCAGGCAAAAGTAGAAAATGCTTTGAATTTACTGTAGCAAATTAATTGTTGAGTTCAATTTAAGACATGACAGTAGGACTTCAGATACACACACTCAAGCACTCACTATGTGGTTGGCTTAGCTTTTAACTCTCACAGCAATTAAATGCCAAGTGTTGGTCAGATTGAGATGATATTTTGATGTAATTCCCTCCTAAAAAAAGAAACAGAGAGAGAAAGAAAGAAAGAAAGAAAGAAAGAAAGAAAGAAAGAAAGAAAGAAAGAAAGAAAGAAAGAAAGAAAATCCTAAGTACTCTACTGATGCTTAATCTATCCTTCAACAGAGTTTATTCTTTTACTGCAATCTGTTTTACATTACCTTCTACAAAGCATCATTTTTATCTTGTCTCTCATATATTCTATACAAAAATAATGATTATATATAACACTGACGATCTTATGTGTATTGTGAATGAACATGTGAAGCTGAATATTAAACTACATAATCTATATATAAACTATACAATAAACTATATAACATGAAAAATTTACCTTTATTTAATAGTCTACCATCAGGAAAGAAAAATACATTTAACATTAGTATAACAGTTTGTTTTTGCAAAGCAAGATGACTACTAAATTATAAGAGTAAGAAAATAATTCACTGTCATAATTGGGCATTTGAGAAATGATGGTGATTACTTCCATCAGTTTATAAATAGACTTTGCATTTAGAATATAGCTATAATTTAGAGTAGCTAAACCACTGCATTATGGTTATTTTCAGAATTGAGAAGGCACCAAAAATAAAGAAATTCCTTCCAGAAGAAAAGTTTAGATTTCTTTAACAGTAATATGAATTAAAAATTAGAAGAATGAAAAATACCTGTAATCACAAAGGATTATCCTCTTTTGATTCATTTCAAAAGACAAATTCTTTATTTGATATTTGAAGTTATTTAATAAGAATCCTCTTTTAAAAATTGCTAGAGCAATTATTTTAATAAATCATAGAGTTTGATATACTTCTCTTTAATTTGATAAAAGCAGAAGACATGAAATACTTCTGATTTAAACATTTCATTGTAAAAAAATAAAAGGAGGAAGGGATAAAGAAAGAAGAAAGAACATTAAAAAAAGCAAAAGAATCAACCATTTTTCTCATATACCTTTAAAGATTTTCTTTCAAAAGAAAAAACAATTACTAAATTACTGAAATATATGGTTTTGTTTTGTTCTTGTTTTTAACTCAACTGAAGGTAAGATATAATAGCACAGTCTCCTTAAGGAACATATAAACAAAGAGAGAGAAATAAGCAAAATTCCAAAAAATGGTTCAGAGTTTTACTAATTATAATTAAACAAGAAGATAAAAAAAATTATTAAGATTTATTTGGGATATGAGAATGATGCAGATGTCAATAATATTTTACATATATAATTTTAAAAAGAATGGTGAGTTAGAGCCAATTCCATAAAAAATAAACTGTTGACCCTGAAATGTCATTTTACAAAATGAAGTCTCAGTTGCACAGCTATAAAATAGGGGATGATGGTGGGAGACAATATAAGTTCTAAATTTCTGAATATCCCTGAAAATATAAAACAAGAAAAGTAAAGCATTAGATGTTACTATATCATAAAATTTTCTGTCTCTTGTTCCCAGAAGCCAATTTTCCTACTTCGAAAGACTGAAATCTAAACAAGTATGTATTAATTGACTAATCTATGTGCCTGACACTGTAAAGAGCAGTGAAAGAATCAAAAATAGAGTGAGCAAAAATTTCTGTTCTCGATGTGTTGACATAAGTCTTAGAAAAATTAAAAATCCAAAGAAAAATAGCAATTAATAGAGGACACAGCAAATAACCAAGTTTCAAATTTACTGTCAGACATAAACCTGGGAAGGACAAACACAGGTGTGGTGAGATCATTTTTCAAAGCATTAATTGGTATGTGTTCTTCCTCTTTTTTTTTTTCTGCTCCCTATCCATAGTAGCTGGCCTTTTAGTCTCTCTGACTTTACCCTCAATGTGATTTTAACTAGCCACTACAGTTTAACCTTATAAAATAGGTGGAGTCGGTTTCCTCAGTTGGTTAGAGCATCATCCTGATATGCCATGGTAGCAAGTTCAATCTTACTCAGGCACATACAAAAAGCAACCAATAAATGCATAAGTAGGTGGAACAACAAATTATCTCTCTCTCAAAAAAACAAAACAAAACAAAAAAAGTACACTTTTAAAGAAATCTGTTGAGAGGTCAGCATGCTTGAAAGCTATACTATCACCCTGCTGACTTTTACCACTGACTTTATAAGTAGCTCAGCATAAAGAAATGTCACACCCTTCTTTATGCAATTTATCAATGCAGCCTACCAGTTGGACTGATGGAATGACTTTTTTCCTGGAGATATTTTTAAAAATATGAAAGCACAAGTATATGAATTTATAATCCATTTGTATTTTGTTTTTCCTGAACCACATAGTTACTCTAAGTTTAAAAATATATCAGTATAAGATGGTAATTACCAGGAAGGGACTTTTCAATTATTCATGTTTCTCTTCAAACTAATTGAAAAACCTGAGATTCTCCCAAGGATAGTAATTTGTTCTGTTCCGATTTTGCCATCATTGCTAAAGATGCTACTGTATTGTATGACCTGCCGAAAAGTAGGATAGGTTTTTTAAATAATTGTGTTCTCAAAGCAGAATTTATTTTCATATTTCTGAACTAATTTATGTTTGAATCCCTGATACAAGAAAGAGTAATGATCATGAAGTATGCCCCTGAACCTTTTAAATCTAGTTTAAAAGAATTGTTATAAATAAACATAAATTAATAAATTACCTGAGTAATGAAGGGGTGAAATAAGCATAATAATACATTACATTCTACAAAAATAACAAAACATAACTTTCATAAACATGAGAAAAACACAGAACCTTAAAGTGAGAAAAAGGAAGTCCAACAGGTACCAGGTGGTATTGTTCATCTGGCATCCTCCAGATTGAGGGATATTAAATGTGAGGGATCCATGTGTAGTCATTAGAAACAAAATCTCTATTTATGGTAGGAATGTATAACTGAGTGTCACCATGGCCTAAATGAAAAAATCCCTCATATTACTTTACCTTACTCTACTTTTGTTCTATAATTACTAAGTACCCACTTAGTTATAAGTTAATGACAATGAAAATTACAACTAGGTAGTTTGAACATTACCATTAATGGAAAAGAATATTCTTCATAGTCAATTAATATATTGACCTTCTTGTTTATTCATCAGGATCTTGTGAGTTTAGTTAATGTGGGTTGGCATCCTTTACTCCAATAAACATGGAAGGCCCTAACAAAGACCAAATGCTAAACTATGAATAAATTATAACAAAATATTAGCATGCAATAAGACCATTTAGTAGCCAGTCATCCAACCATCCTTTCTTTAAAAACTATACTTATTATCATTGACTTATAAATTGCTCTGTTAAAGTTTAATATATGTATAAAAATGCACAAATAATAAACATACAGTTTGATACAGTTTCACACATCAAATGTACCTGTGTAACCTGAAGCCAGGAACTATGATCACTTCAAAGCCCACCACCCACTCTAAATCCCATTGCTGGCTAAACTCTTTAAAGGGTGCCCAGAATTTTAACTTAAATATAATTGCTTAGTTTTCTCTGCTTTTTAACTTTATAAAAATAAAATGATAAGGTATATGTTCATTTATGTTTAGATTATTTTTATTATTTTACTGAAAATTATATTAATCTAATTCATCCATATTGCTCTATATAGGTTTAATTTGTTTACTCAAAGTATGTGTAGAGAGAGAGATAGAGAGAGCAATGTATGAATACACTATAGTTTATCCATTCTTCCATTGGTAAACACTTGTGATTTGCATGATTTTCACTTTTTGAATATTATGAATAATGCTGCCATGAATCTTCTTGTAATGTTTTTCTTTGAACATATGCATACATTTCTGTTAGTGGATTATTTGGTGTCACAGAATAATACACGCAGGCAAACACTTTTCCAAAGTGATTGTACCAATTTATTACTCCCGCAGGAGTGTATGGTGCATGATAGTTTCAGTTATTCCACATCCTTGCCAACTCAATCATTCTCCTTTAACTAACAACACACATGATATATATATAAAAAACTAGCACACTGATTTCTTATATTTTTATTAAAAGATACTTTATGTACCGAGCACTTTATGGCATTAATTTTTTAATTGGTCTTCAGTATATGAATTTTCTTGACAATTCGACATATAAAACAAACTCGAGGTAGATGAAAAGTTATAAGAATAATTTTCTAGCAATTTCAGCTATAAGGTAAAATGAGAAATTTAGAAACTTCATTATTTCCTTTAAGATAGGAGAAAGAAATTTACTAGACTATAAAAGATGAAATCAACTTTTCAAATATGCTTTCAAAAATAGCTTTGTAGAAAATTACAGTCTCTAATTAAAATCCCATTTACAGTCAACAGTGATTAATTTTAGAATATAAGTGTTGAAAAATAAGGATCTCCTGAATTTGAAAATAAATGCTGGAGACAATTACAGTCAATCCAGGAAGGGCAAAATACTACTCTTTATCCCATCTGATTAAGACTAAAGACTGCATTTTCAAATCAAACTCCATTTTTATAACAGTATTCCTGGCTGGTTTGGCTCAGTGGATTGAGCGTCAGCCTGCGAGCTAAGTGTTGCTGGTTCGATCTTCCAGTCAGGACACATCAGAGAAGGAAAACTCTGACTCCAAAAAACCTCCGCTGCCTTGCGGCATACCTCTTCAGGGGAAAGGCTAAGGGAGTAAACCCCAACAGAAAATCCGGAGCCGGAGTCCCTAAGGCGGTTTGACTTGTAGTCAACACCAGCAACTCCTGCGGCGCACCTGAAGCCAAGCTGTATTGACTCCGTCTTTCCCTTGGACCCTTCAGCTGCGAAGAGAGGGGGGGTCTGCTGCATGGGCAACAGCAGACCCTCCATATCACCCTGCCCAGGCTCTGTAGCTTCAGCTCCACTGGAGAGGACACTCCAGCGTCATCGCAAGATGTCGATTCAACACGGGAGGAGACAGATACCGTGTCACTCCTGAGTCGGACTGCACAACCATTTTCGGCGGTGCAGATAGACTCTTAAGAAGCTACACCATAGTCTCTCGAGACAGACGGCTGCTGATAAAGATTCCTGTAAATGTTAAAACAAAAGCGCAGCAGTTTCTGGAATTAATCAAACTACAATTCTATTGTCTACAACTACTTGAACATTTGGGGTTTTATTGAAAACTCCATCATTACTACTAAATAGATATTCTTTGAGCACATACAGGGTGGAGCAAATGTAGGTTTACATTTGTCTGTATGGGAATTATACAATAATTAATAAATAATAATACAAGAATGAACTCTGTGTTTCACATATTCACAACCCTAAACCTATTTTTGCTCCACCTGGTACTGTGAAAGACCACTAAGCTCCAGATCAAGGCAGGGTCTGAAAATAATACCTCTGCTTCTCAAGAAATAGAATAGCCAGTAAACTATGAACAAAATAGTATAATAGCATTAATTTAATAACTCTGATTTTCCTCTAAGATTTTCTGAAAACCAGCTAAACACATTTTACCTATTCTTCACCTCCAATGACTTTGTATGTATATAAAATATGCATTATGGCAAAATTATAGTATACAAATAATACACTGATATGTTAATTTTAAAAGAATATTTTAAGAAATATTTTGCCCACAGAAGAAACAATCATTAGTTTCACTGCTTTTAAGTAGCCCTAGTGCGTTTTAAGCAGACAAGTGACACAATCTATTTATTCTTTAAAAATCACTCTGGCTAGTATATTGTTGCCCTGGCAAGGTTCTCAGCTGGTTGGAGAGTCATCCAATGAACCAAAATATTGTGGGTCCAATTTCAGGTCAGGAAATGTACTTAAGTTGTGGGTTCGATCCCTGACCTGGGGTGAAGCAGGAGGCAACTGGATGTTTCCCTCTCATGTTGATGTTTCCTTCTCTCTCTCTAAAATCAACTTTAAAAACATATCCTCGGGTGAGGATTAAAAAAATCTCCCTGGCTATTCTATTGTAAAGAGCCCATGAAGGGGCTAAAGTGGAAGCAGAGCTGTAGCTGAGGCCACTGGTTATGGCACAAGGAAAAGATGAGTGTCTGACCACTAGCAGCAATGGTAATAAATGTGGCCACATTCTGAACTTACTAAAATAAAAAAGCTAAGAAAAGTTTCTGAAAGACTGGATATGAGGTTTGTGTTTTAAAAAATGAGAATTCAGCTGAGAATTGGCTTTATTCAAGGATTCATGAATTCGGCAGCATCCCATCTGGTAAACAGAAAGCTCCATAGAACTGTAGAAAGGAATAATTTTTAATGGTGGAAAGGGGATGGAAAAAATAAACCATTAGCAAAGAATGCATTGTTTCCAACAAGTTTGCCCCAAGGGAAACAGAAGGGGCCTCTTGACTGAATTATCTCACTAGAATTGAGCAGGTGATTTCATGTTGACCTGTTAAAGGTTACATTCCTGGGAAGCTGAAAATGCAATTGTTTCAAGTGACTCCATTTTGGTCCTGTTGCCTTTCTGTGTTCTCTTTGGGGTACAGTTTGGTTGCTTCCTAAATATGTGCCCAATATTGCAAATCCCTCCTTTGGTCTAATAAACATTTTTTATTCTTTATTAGAGCGTATTTTTGGTTAACAGTTGTATAGAGAAAATCTGGGCTGAAGATATGCATTTAAAAGTCAGCAGTATAGAGTTAATATTTTAAGTCACAAGACTGGTTAAAGTTCCCAAGAGACTAAATGTAAAGAGAAGAGAAGAAACCAATGACTAAGATCTGAGTCTTCAGAATGTAGGAGGATGGTGAGAGGAGGGACAGTGAAGGAAAAGAACATTGAAAATGAGCCCCTAGGAAATACAGAAGGAAAACAGAAAGTGTAGTGACCCAGAAAGGTGGTAATGGCAGGGTTCCAAAGAGGAGTGATCATCAGTGTCAATCCTGCTAGTAGTCAAGAAGACAGTGAGCAATGACTTGCAGATTTCATAAGCAGTTCCCTCAGAGTTTTCACTGAGTTCAAAGCGTAATTAGAGCAAATCTTAAGAGAAATTGGGAGGACAAAATAAACTGAGGATAGTGAATAGAGCCGGCTACTGAGAAATTCTGCTGTAAAGAGAAGCTGGGAAGTGAGGTAGTAGTTGGAAGGAAAAATGGGATTAAGAGCATTTTTCTCAAAATGGGAAAACTATAACAGCATGTTCAGGCAGAATAGAGAGGGAATAGCTGCAGCCAATTTCCTGGGTAGGCAAAGGGAATGGAATGTAGCATATGTGCAACTGGAGATGATGCAGGTGTTCTGGGGGTTCAGGGGCCCAGGGCTTGGGATCCACGGTGAGTTCTTGGCTCCATGGAGAAAAGAATTCAGATGCAAGCCAGCAGAGAGATTAAAGTGAAAGTGAGTTTATTAGTGAAGCAGTGAGACAGAGAGTAGGCTACTCCACAGACAGAGCAGCACTGCTTTAGCAGAACTTGCTTGCTTTACTGAGGTTCATTCGGTAAGGGGAGGAACATTCAGGATCTTTCAGGAAAAGGGGCGGAGATTTCTCTGAAGAGTTCCTTTGGCCATTTTGTGTCTTTATATGGGCTTTCCGTTTTGGATCATGGCAGTCCTGGGTGTGTCTGTCAGCACGCTAGTGAGTTACAATGAGTGTATAATGAGCCTAGGGTGCACACTAAGGAGGAACCAGTCATCAAGTTAGATTGAACTGGTCTGTCAGTTTTAAACCATAAATCCTGTGGGGAGTGGTTTTACTTCCTTGTTGACAGTTTCTGTAGCTTTCATTAAGTGAGGCTGTTTTGCCACAAAGGGACTGGCATTAACTGAGATCAAGTATGCTTCATCCAAAGTAATAAATCATAAACTGTAGTAAGGATAGAGAGAAATTGTTGAAGATTTCAAACTATCATAGTTATCTAACAAAAGAAGGATATTCACACAGACAAGAGAATGAATCAGGAAAATATAGTAGTGTTGTTGGTCAGCAAAAAGAACCTCTCCTTTTATTTAGTGATACTTCAAGTCAGACCAGACAGCACTCTGTGCATTTTTCACTAGTCACACCCAGGAACAAAGATGCAAGCACCAGGCAGGTAAACATTTGATTAAGCATGGTTGGTGGCTCAGACTCATTTATTTTTCTGTTTCATTTTTATATTCATCCCCTCGGTACACATTTTCACAGTGCTGACAAAACGAAAGGCATATTTTAAGGTAAAGCACACTATACCTTCTATAAACTGGTTGTGTTTCTGTTGTTGTTTGCTTGTTTTTGTTTTTATATGCAAGGGACCCTAAAAGGTTAGGGTCCTTCTCCATATTTTGTAGGCATACATTGTATCCTAAAGCATGTTCAAATCTCACCTTTTGTTCTTAACATTTTAAATATATTTATTATATTATTCTCATCATATTTCAGTTTCTCAACTTATTTGTTTCCAAGCTAAAAAAATAAAAATAAAATAAAATAAAGGAAATAAATATTCTTTCCTTTCTTGATTATTTTAACATAATCTAAAACACATTATGGTCACCTATAAAACTAATAATATTTTATTGTCAGGACAATAAAATTCTTAACCACAACAGGAACATAGTTATCTTCAAATATTCATTACAAGCAATGACTTAATAAACAGCAGGAATTGGTTATCTTCTCATTAAGGAATATGAAGGGGAAATTTTACTCAAATACACTAAGACTCCAGCCATTACTGGGTGTTATCGCTTCCACTCCTTCAACAACAATTGTGATCAAAGAGCATTGAAGCTCTTTCTCTCTGACTCAGAATTTATTAAAAACCAAGGCATCCTTGATTCTTAATATTATTTTTCAGTTTTCTTTTGAACTGCAAATGATAAAAATATGGAAACCAAGTTTCTTTGTAACCATAGGCTTTCCCTACATATGTGAAATCTACTTTAAAATTCTAAATTTATAAGGCTTATAAGTTATACTCTATGCATAAATAAATAAGATTAAATGATAAAGGCTTGAATCCAAATAGAAGCAAGAAGGTATATTTACAAAGAGAAATACTTACTATATTCACATTTTCTTCATAAGATTTTTTTTTTTGCCTTTGTCTTCTTAAGTTATAGAAATTTAATTAATTCCCAAGGCTCCTCGAGGTTGACAGAGATAAGTTATTTTTCTTGGTAGAGTCAGCATGTATAATGAAAATCAGTTTCCTAATTCTGTAGAATCACATAAACTCAGAACTGGAGTAGGCCACTTCATCTTTACCATTAAGTAATTGTTCTATTCACTATTGCCTTGATTGCCTTCTTGCAAACATTTAGCTTTGTTAATGTCCCTCCTAAAATTGTTGCACTTACAATTGGTCACAGTTATCCAGAAATAACCTGTCAAATGTACTGAGTGGAATCTAAATGTTTTTTAGTCTTACTAGTGTGCTTCAGTCTAAATAATATCTTGGTTTTCTTTGACAACTGCATCACAATGTGAATTCATACTGAGTAAGTGTTGCCCTTTCATATGATCTCTCCACTCTTGCATTTAGTCATTTGATTATATGAAACTGATGTAAGCCTTTATATTTATCTTTATTGCATTTCCTTATATTAAGAAGTCATTTTTCTTCTAATCTGTAAACATGTTCTTAAATTTTAATTCAGTATTCATCAAATTTATCTTAGTTTAGTTTCATACACACATATAATTTTAAAAGTATTTATTTGTTAGTTTTTTGTTTATTTATTTTCCTCTAAGTGTTAGGAACACCTAACCAGTCAGATAAAGTGCTACCTGTGACCCCATGGGTCTTACTTCTGAGAAGACTTTTAGTTCTTCATCCAAGTAGTTAATACACAAATTCCCAAATAAGGCAAATTCATGAGTTAAGTGATGCACCAGCTTTTCTGAGCAGTAATCTCTGTCTTCTGAGGCTAAAAAAGTACCCATCATTGTTTCTCCAATTGCCTAAGGTGCTCAGAATTAAGTTCACAGTCTTGTAACAGAACCCCTGGGCTGCTCCAATTGAAACAGAACCCACGGGCTGTTTAGTTAGGGGCCCAATTGCCCATCGCCAGAACCATAACTCTGAATACCAGAGTTTGGTGAAAAGAAAAAGAATTGTTTATTTACACAAAGTCCTGCCTCCCCCTCCCAGACCTGGCCAGTCTTAGGAAAGTCAGAAACACCATTTCCCTACTTCCTAGGCACAGTTCAGCTTTACCGGTAGCTGCCAATCACTCAGTTCTGATTGGGGAGGTCCTTTCTGTGCTGTGGTGCCCTCCAGCTCTCAATGCAGGACCTCCTGGATTCTCAGCCTCCTTGTAAACTGCCTTCTTCCTGCAAATCGCATGGATCTCCTCTCCTTCTCAAAGCAGCCCGGCAAGAGCCTCTTCTTAAAGCAGCCTGGAGATCCCTTCTCCAAGCCAGATGGAGGGAGCACACCAGAGCCAGAGAGTGAGGGCGTGAGGGCCAGAGAGAGCCTGAGAGAGAGCCTCCTAGAGCCAGAGCCAGCCCAAAATATGTCCACAGCTCCTTCTCTCTTCCTCCCTGCATCCTCTCTCCCCCTGCGTCCTCTCACTCAGTGGGTGTTGCAAACAGTTCTGACCATTCACAGAACCCTCCGTAGGCTCTGTCTGCTTCTTCCGTACCAGCCCACAGTCCAAGATCCCTCCCATCTTCCTGAGTCTTGGAAGTAAATCGGATCTTTGCAACAATGTATCCAGCCACTAGCTCCAGGCATGCAAGGGCATCCTGAAAGCTGCTTCCTGCTCCCTATCTCCCAGCCGCAAACTCTGGGGTTTGTTTTTGGACTCCCCTGTTTTTGTAACAGTCTGACTTCTACCAGAGAGCATCAGCCGACACTGCTGAACTTCCTGTGGTATGTGTTCTTTCCCACAGACAGGATGGTGAGTTCCTTGAGCACAAGAACTGTGTCTCTTCCATCCCAGCATTTCCTGTACCAGGCACTATGCATGGCTTGTGTTAACTGCTAAATACATTCTTGCCAAGCTACTGAACTGAACAAAAATGGGGTAAAGCAGAGACCTGTAACTCCATATGCATTTACTCAACAATAAATTATGAGCAATTATCTTGTTTTCTCTCAAACCAACACTGTTTGAATAGAAAATACACTAACAAATTCATCAAATTTTGCTGCATTTTAGTACTATATATTTTATTCTTCATCATATCCATAATTTTTTTTATGAGAAATATTGATTCTTTTCAAAATTCAGTTCTTTACAACTCTTGCTCACTCTAGTCTGTAGGCTCTTACGCATGACCTTCTCTCCTAGTTTTCTTATTAACCTGGCTAACTCTTACTCACTCTTATGTCTCTTTCAGTGAGAAGCCTTGACGCTTTTTAGACTGTTCTGAAAGCTCCACCAGGCATTTAACTAAGAAATTTGATGTTCTTGTCAGACACTCTGTTCTACAAATACCTATTAAATTGATTTCTGTCATATAGTTTCAGCTCTATTGGGCAATATCTATGTTTATCCTCCTCGATTTTGTGTCTCCAGGGCCTAAAATCAAATGATATTTGTCACAGAGTATATCTTCCCTGAAAATAATTACTCAAGTGAATCATTGCTCCTTACTACTCAATGAAACATCATAGATACATTTTCTGAATAGCTTGTGTCTCTAATTTAGAAGAAAGAATCCTCAAGTTAAATTAGATTTAACAATTTTAGTTCATTAAAGGCTATACATGTTGGCTTTTTATAGGTAACTTTATAAGTATCATAATATCTACAATCCAATATCTACCCATTTGTTTCAACATTGTATTTCAATATTTTCCTACATTAACCTATTGCCTAGTAAATAATGCCCTTCTCTAGTGCTGTGCCATTCATTTTATCATACTCATTTTTTATCAAGTCCTTACATAATGCATATAATTTTTTTTCTAATCATTATTGTTTAATTCTGTGGAATTGTTTGTTATGGATTATGTCACATATATCAACTTTGATTGAAAGCTCTTTGAGGGCAGAGTCCATGTTTGTTTGTTTTCATATGCTATAGCTACAAATTAGCCAACTGCTTACAATTAATTGAATTAACTAATTAAAGTTTTAAAATCTCTGCAAATTATAGATTTTTATTAAATAAGTAAAACAGCAGACTAACAACCACCCCTTAAATAGATAAAATTCTTTAATTTTTCCTGCAATTACGTTTTATATTATGCACTAAGATGACTGGTGTTAACACAAAGAAAATTAAAATCTGGTAGCAGCTGTATCTCTAGAACATGACTATACCTCTTAGTTTTAGGTAGCTTCTAACTTCTACATTATGAAGTATATTAAAATTTCTGTTTTGGATAATATGAGGTAAGTAGGCATGCAAATTATGAAAGTTAAAAATATGTTGTTAATTATTTAAAGATGTTTTTATAGTACGGTTTAACAACACACTAGATATGGATATAAAACTAGAAAATATTGAAAACCAGAAACATTGTGGCATGCTTTGTGCCATCCTGGAAGTCCGAAAATGAAATTTTGTCATGTGATTAACAGCAAAGGACATTTTGTATTAACTTGCTTTATCCAGAAAAGTAAATTGACTTCTTGTTCACATGTTTTCCACTTTCAGAGGTGTTATTAGGCTTTAACTGTGGAAATAAATGTGACCTTCATGTCTCTACTTCATTGGTGGCCAGGACTAAGGTTTGTTTACTGGCCGAAATGATACAGAAGTTTGTTGTAACTGCACTGCAGTGCATTTGATGTGTTGTGAAGATGGCAATCTGGTAGTACGCTTGAAATGGATAGTGTGAAAATGAATCATTGTGAACATACTCATTGCCGTCTTCTGACTGACACCTCATGGGAATTTAATTTGGTCACAGTGTTTATCAGAGATAGGTCACCATGTAAAATAATACCTCATACATATTAATGAAGAAGCAAACGTCCTGTTCACCTAAACAAGGTGAGACTTGGCAAAAGTAGAGACTATATTTCTAGGTACTTTATCAGTATAGTATTAGTAATAATATTAGTAAACATAATAGTTATTAATTATTGAATGCACTGTATGTGACAGGTATTATTTTATTTAATATAGTCAACAAGCCTGTGAAGAAAGAATTGCTATTAGTATGTTAACAGGAGTATAAAAAGCCAGGATCTTTCTTAAGATCTCACAATCTTAATGGCAATGAGTTGAAATAAGGACACTAACCATGTCTGTTCTACTCCAAAACCTGCAGTTTTAAAGAGTGTGATTTGTACCCTGACTGATGTAATGATGTAACTCAGTGGATTGGGCATCATCCTGCAAACCAAAAGGTCACCAGTTAGATTTCTGGTCAGGCCACAAGACTCAGTTGCAGGCTAGGTCCCCGGCTGATGGCACTTGAGAGGCAGCTGATCAATGTTTCTCTCGCACATCTAGATTCTTCTCCTTCTCTTTCTCCATCCCTTCCCCTCTCTCTGAAAATAAATAAGTAAAATCTTAAATTAAAAAAAAAAAAAAAAAGTAGTGTGATTTGCAACCTGATTACTGAGACTTTCCATCTTCTTTGCTTCCAAAAGCAGTTGTCTCTTAATGATAGTTCTGTAATTTTCACCAGTGCATTTTGGGAACCACAAATGAAAGTCCATATGAATATAGATCTATAGAAAGGTTATGATAGTCACCTCCCTCATTTGTCTACCTCTGTAGGTGTGATTAAGTTAATGATTTTGAGATGGAGAGATCATGCTGAATTATTTGGGTGGGCCTAAGTTAATCACAACATTCTTATAAGTGAAAAAGGAAGTCAGAAGATCAGATTTAGAAAGAGATTTAAAGATAATATGCTGCTGGCTTTGAAGATGGAGCGAGGAACAATGATTGAAAAAATTCAGACTGTATCTAGAAGCTAGAAAAGCAAGGAAAAAACAAATCTTTCCTAGAGCCTTCAGGAGGAGCACCAATAAAAAACTAACAGAATGACTGTCGAGCCTACATGGTGGTTTCTTAGAAGTAATAATAATAATATAATGATAAATTCCAGAAAAGTGGATATTTTAATGAAATAAATTGTTTATTGTAAAGTTATAAAATGCACAATTAAAAATTTCTCATATGCCCTTAAAAATGTCTAAAACTTTGGAAGCAATGACGATTCATCCTGAAATGTTCAATTCCACTTCTCTATTTCCGAATAAATTAATGCTTGTAACACTTGACTACATTCCAAATTTTATTTTTTAGTACCCACACCATCAATATTTTTTCTTTTATTATTGTTCAATTACAGTTATCCCAATTTTTCCCCATTGCTCTCTCTTGCCCTGCCCAGCCCCTGCTCCCACAGTCAATCCTCACCTTGTTGTCCACGTCCATGGGTCCTTTATACTTGTTCCTTGGCCCTTCCCCTTCTTTCCCCCATTATCCTCCTCTCCCCTCCCCTCCAGTCAACTATATGCAGAGCACAGTGTTAGTGGTTTGATATCATTAAAATCTCTGATGATATGACCATTGCATCTAGGGGATGAATTAATAAGATAACTAAACTATAATAACAGCTAACCTTTATTGAGTTGGCCCTTTGTTTCAATAACTCTTTCAAGATTTATAAAAATTTAGAAAAGTGATCCTTATAACAACTCAATAAAGATACCTGAGATTTTGAATGACTAAGTATTACCTGCTCCATATGCTAATACTTGGTGGAGCCAGAATTTGAATCCAGAAGGTTTATTTCAATAGGCAAATTGCCTGATCATTGTCCTTTGAAGAGACACCCTAATTGTCTGGATATATTGTTCCATAAATCAGAGCAGAAGAATCCACACTAAAACTGACTAATAAAATCTAAAGAAAATAAAAAGGAAATGTGTATAACTGGTAAGGAAAGTGAAGAAACAAATGCACACAGATCTTTTGACAACTTTTGTAATGAATAAGGAAATTTAGAGTACTATTTAAAAAGAAATCCCAGTATCAGGTAAAATATTTTTTAATTTGGGTTGTCTTTGAATGTTTTTACATAGCTGGAAAGAATACAATGAGAGGGAGCAACTGATGCAGTAAAAGAAAAAGATGAATGAAGGAGTTTCAGAAGCAGTATGTGGGATTCAGTCAAAAGCACAGGTGGCATGATACGGGCTGAAAGGGAAGTACCATTTTTTTCTCTAAGACAGGAGACAAAAAGCAGATAGGAAACAACAAATAGATACTTAAATGCAGCAAAGATGACTTCTTTGGCAGGCAGCAAGAAGTAGAGGGTTGAGGGAGGTCTTTCCAGATAACCTCAATCTGCTCAGTAAAATAGGAGTCAAGGTCACATGCTGAGGGAGAGAAGATTTGAGCTTGATTGAATGGGACAGGTTTATAGCAGCCAAGCACAAAATGCCATAGGGGGTGAACAAGAAATAAATAAGATGATTGCTGAGTAGCAGAGGGGGCAGCAGAATGTTGTTACTCAATCAAATAACGCAGTATGAGAGCCAAAAAGAGAGACGGCAGGAATACAGGCTAGAAACTATCAGGAGGGTCATAGGAGAGAAACAAACAGAGCAGGGATTCTCAAAAAGGAAACATTTCTGCATTGTGAGGCCACAAGTTTCAGACAAGACAGAGAACTTTATTTCAGGTGCTCTGCTATGTGTTGTTCCTCCATCCTAGCTCTTTCCTTTTTTTTTTTTTACTGTTGTTCTTTACAGTTGTCTGAATTTTCCCCCTGTTTTTCTCTCCTGCCACACCCCCACTCCCAGAATCAACCCCCACTCTCTTGTCCATGTCCATGGGTCATTTATACTTGTTCTTCGACTAGACCCTTTCCTTTTTTTTCCCCTTTATTCCCCTCCCCTCTCCTCTCTGGTCACTGTCAGTCTGTTCCTTGTTTCCATTCCTCCAGTTTCATTTAGCTCATTTGTTTGTTTTGTTCATTTTGTTCCTCTTATAGGTGAGATCATATGTTCATAGCATCATTATTCACAATAGCCAAGCAATGGAAACAACCTAAGTATCCATCAGTAAATGAGTGGATCATAAAACTGTGGTACATTTATACAATGGAACACCAGGCAGCAGAAAGAAAAACTCTTTAACTTTTGCGACAGTACAGACAGAACTGGAGAGCATCATGCTAATTATTCTTTTATATAACAACATGTTATTTTGATTCATACCTGCATGGTGATCATGTGTGATTTTATGGAAACTCGCTTTTCCATCATAGCTTTTCCTACACATCATCATATTTGTTCCTTTAGTATGTCTTCCTCCTCTCATCTGTAGCTCTATGAGGACACAAACAATTCCACTGCTCATCATTGCATTCCCCAGCATATAGTATAGTACTTGACATATCATAAGGGATCAGTCAGCAGTTGTTACTTTGCTGAATGTTGACGTAAGCCAGGAAATAGATGATATAGGGAGAACATAAATGGATTGCAATAATAAAGGCAATCAGAGTCACACAAGACTTTCATGATGCCTGGGATAGAGCAATATTCAAAGCCAACTTGCCAGAAATGTCATAGTCAATAAACTTTCCAAATTTGTAAGGTATACACAGTCAGCTACATGTCCTGTATCAGTAAGGCTAAGCCTCGATACTTTCGCCACAGGGTCACACCAAAACCCAATGTCAAAAGGGTACAAATAGCCCCAGGGCCAAGATTTTCCTGTTACCTCATCCCCTTACTTGGTTCTGCTCCTCCTCCTCCTCCTCTCCTCCTGGTGCTGACTTTGTCAGTCTTATGACATTCACGCTGTTCAACTTTTTATAGCATTCTTACTTTCTGGAATTTGACCTGATAATGACCTTGATTTGCCTAATTTGCTCTAGCTTGTACCTCTGCAATTGTCATTTCTGCTTAGAGAAACCAAACCACAAACTGATCACCTGAGGTATAAACTATTATTCTATAGTGGCTATTAGTTTCCAGGGCTCTCTGCCCCAGTTCACTGCCAAAATTCACTATGCTTGAGGCATTCACTATTAATCAATAAATAATCACAGACAATATCATGAACAAATCTGAATGCAATTAAACACAATGTAAGAAGAATCCACCATATGGGGGTGTGAATAGCGTCGGGGAGAGTGAATCAGGTCAGGGCTTAACTGGGAGAGTGGCTCCAAGAGTGGCCATCATAGAATAAGAGGAAATGTCAGTCAAAAATAAGTTAAGAAGCCGAAAGCCAGAACTTCAAGGAATAAATCAGGGGAAAAAGCAAAGCTGAGAATGCTAGGAGGGCAATACATTATAAAGAAAGAATCAGTTTTATGTGTCAGAGCAGAAGGGAATTAGTGCCCTTGTAAGGAAAGACATGAGAGAGATAATCCCTCTCTCATACTCTCCTCCCCATATCACCCCTCCCTCTCCCTCTCTCTCTTCTGTGTAAGGGCACAGGGAGATGACCATTTGTAACCAGGAAAAGAACCTTTACCAGACACCAAATCTGCCAGCATCTTGATCTTGGACATCTCAGCCTCCAGAACTGTGAAAAATGCATCTCTGTTGTTTAAGCCACTTCGTCTATAGTATATTTGGAATAACAAATATTCCAGTCTGAACTGATTAAGACAATTCTCTATCTTTAAAAATGTTGAAATAAAGGCTATAGGGTGAAGGTGCACTTGAGGGAAGAGATGGTGGGGAGTGAACTGATAAATCATTCATTTCTCTTCCAACTTAGACAATATGATTCTTTAACTTTTTTTTTTTTCTTTGTTTTAACATTGCTTTAAGAATGTGCTTGCCCTGGCTGGTGTGGCTCAGTGGATTGAATACCGGCCTGCAAACCAAAGGGTTGCCAGTTTGATTCCCAGTTGGGGCACCTGCCTGGGTTGCAGGCCAGGTACCCAGTTGGGGATGCACAAGAGATAACTAGATATTCAAATTCTCTCCCTCCCTCTCTCTAAAAATAAATAAATAAAATATTTTTTTAAAAGGTGAAATGTTAAAAAAAAGAATGTGCTGGGCACATGTGATAGTCTCAAAACTGCTGATCAATTGGTTATCTATAGCTAACTCTGATTTCTTGATAAAAATCACAGAGTTGTAGAAATGAAGCAACTTTTGAAATCACCTAATTTAATGCTCTAATTTTAAACATGCAAACATGAAAATTGAGAGAGGCTAAATGGCTCATCCAAGGCAGGCTACAAATTGGATTAAAAAGAAACAGATCCTAGAATCTATGCTATCTGGCAGGACATATAGTATATTGTGTAGGAAGGCAAATCTTTGGTTTGGACAAGCTGGGATTTAAACCATAGCTCTGCTTATTAACACTACTTAACTATCTTAAAATCATTTTTTGTTATCTGTAAAACAGGCTAATATTAACATGTATTTCTGAAAATGTATACATTAAATAAGATGATACTTGTAGAACCCTTAGCTAAGCTTGGCACATTGCTAGCATTAAATAAATGCTAATTGTCATCAGCTCCTAATATTAACTTCCTGATTCCCAGGTTAATTCTTTTTTAAAAATTTATTTATTTATTTATTTATTTATTTTATTTTTAGAGAGAGGGGAAAGGAGAAAGAGAGGGAGAGAATCATCGCTGTGTGGTTGCCTCTCACTCGCACTCCCAGCTGGGGACCTGGCATGCAACCTAGTCATGTGCCCTAACTGGGAATCGAACCAGCAACACTTGGCTCACAGGCTGACCCTCAATCCACTGAGCCACAGCAGCCAGGGCTCTCCAGGTTAATTCTTTTCACAGGAAACCACAAAGACTATTGATAAGCTTAAATTTTTCTAGACTATTTTCTAGTCAATAAATTTAAAAAGTAATTACACCTGTTTTACTGGCCTTCATCAGAATTTTTGTACTTACTTAACTTCATAGATTGATTGTCTTTTGTTTCAACCACCGTATCTAAGAGTAGACTTATTGATACAAGTAATTAAATTTTAATTTATTGGAAATACAAATTTAAATGGCTGTCTTGAGTTTTGATTTGCTAAATCTGGAAACTCTACATCATGTTCTACCAAAGTAGATCTTCCAAAAGTCTGCCATTGTTATATAAGCATAAACAACTGAGTCAAATACCAATTCAATCTTATTTGGGTAAAATTTTTCAGTCTCATCTCAGGTACATTTACTCAATGTTTCATTATTTGAGTAAGTTTAGACACACCAAATTCTAGATTTCAGTGAATAAAATATACTTAAGCTACAAAACTGAGTATCAATCAATGGTTTTCTTTTGTAAAAACTAACATTAGTGATCAAGAAGGGAATTGTATCTTATAAAATATTTTATTTTTCCATAACAGTTCTAAGCACAAATAAAATTTAAAAATAAGAGGTTTAATACTCTCTGCTAAATATAGAAAATATATTTCTCCCCCTTTTCTTAAAACATTTACTTAAAATATTTAATTTTAAGTTTTTTGTCTCTTTGAAGTGTAGGTAAATATTTTTTAGAATTAAATATGACTCTTGCCAGGTCTATGACTCAGAAATATCTTTATAAATGACCTGGGAACTACTTCCTTGAAATACAGTCATCAAGGAAGACAGTGCCACCATCTCCCAATTACAGTGGGAGGTAGGAGCATAATTTCATTCAGTGCCTTGCTCAAAACTACCTCTTGTAATAAAGATACAACTTTATTTTTCCTTTGGATAGGCCAATTAGCAAACACAGATGGTCACTTCAATTACCCAGTGAATTTAGGATGAACTGTGTGTGACAAATGATGCTGTCAATTCCTTTTCGGAACTAGATTTTGTTTATCTTGAAAACATGTATGAAATAGGCTATATCTGTTTGGTTTATAAAAGAATGAGAGGTTTTTCTGCCTTTGTAATCTTTTAGTAGGTTGCCTGTGATTTGCATTATATTCCGGTTTAAATCTTTCAATCATAAAATTATTCTTTCTTTACTACTTTGGTGGAGAAGTTTTTTGAGTTGAGAGATTATTAAATTCTGTTTCCCAGATTTTATTTAAATACAAGTTATATAAAATATGTACAAGTTCCTCTGGTTTATTATATTTATTTTTGGTATAATGGTCAAAGAAAAGATGGTACATGAAATGAATTTTTAAAGTAAATAAAGCAAAAAGAGTTTTTCACAAGTTAATGTTTTCTGTGTTGCCCAGTCCCCTATTCAATAGCAATAATATTCTGCCACCTTACTTTTCATCTTTGTATTGTAATATTATTTCTTAAGCTTGGAAAAACTTCTGAAAATTAAAAACATACTTTTTGTTCAACAAGAAGTCTTTGTTTCAATAAAGACAAAGCAGGGTCATAAATGATTTTGAGATTAATATGTAAATATATAATGCTCACTAAAATTAGAGAACTTCTTGAACTAGAGTCATGAATTGAAGTCAATTATCTGTGATGAAGAAAAATAAAAGATAAAACTTACTTAAATTTCTAAACATTTGAGATGAATTTTTTTACTTACTAAAGTTCTCCATTTTAATTGTTTGCTTTGCATTCTACTTAACATGTAAAACAGGCACAGCATTGTTGAAAAGCTTATAAATAATATTTTTAAAAGAGTTTCAGTAACAGTATGCCTTACTTAGCAAAATTTCACAAAGTAATTTCAACATATTTCATCCAGAATTTATCTTCTAGATTACTTTTTGTTCCCATTATTGGCTAATAGCAAAATAATAACTTGAATAGAAGTTTCTACCTTAAACCAGTAGATTCTTTGAAAAAGTATTAGTATAGTCACAAGGGTTGTAATAATACTGCACTTCAATTTGCCCATATGTCTTTCTATTTCTGTCATCAATAATGAAGGGGAAAACTACAGTCTGTTTCATCATTTTCTCAGCTGTGCCAATCAAACTTCTCTCCATTAGTCTACACTGCCAGTGGTTCTCCATATGAAATTTGTCTAAAATGCAAAACAGCAATGATTATAAATTGGCAGGATTGTGAAACTAAAGATACAATATAATACATTCTCTATCGTAATATCACAATGGCTTAAAAATTTGGTGTATAAATACTTTTTTTTGCAAGGGAAGGGTATCAAACTATATATATAAACATACATATATCTTCTAGAAATGAATGCTGTGTGATTTTGTTCATTAACCTTTCATTTTATACAAGGGTGAAATCAATAAATTATTCACTCAACTGAAAGGCAATTTCAAATGATTTCATGTGAGATTGAATTTTTATAGCTTTTTTTCCTTCCACAAATTCTAACAAAAAATAATATCTTCTCAATTACTAGACAACTATGAAATGTCAAATCTTGGCAGCCTTTCAAATACGTGAAATAAAATCCCGTCTTTATAGGTGAATAATTGTCTTACTGAAAATACGGCTTTCTTCAAACCTTGAGGCAATTTTTAGGGCAGTAGATTATTAACATGCTTTAAAGACATAAACAAGTGGGCTTCCTTTTTTATACATTCTACTGTGCTGACATGAGAATTATGACTATTTTAAGTTTTGTTGTAATGTCTGATTTTGATACTGACATAGAAACAATTTTTATCTATTCATACTATCACTGGCTGTGTCCAAAGACCTAAAGAGCTAAACAAATCAAAAATGAAATAGTTCAATCACTTATTAGCTGCCTCAAAATAATTTCTGTTCAGACAACATTTTTATGAATAGGTCAAACTCCTCCTTTAAAAGATAGAATACTTCTGTGAGCCTTTTTATAATAAAAATAATATTATGCCCACTGTCATTTTCAGTTGAGAAATCTAAATTGTATATGCTGAAGATAGTCTTTACCATGAAGAGGCTATCTAATATAAATGTTACTTTTGAAAGAGAGTAATATATTCAACTGGCAACTCAAACAATCAAACAGTAAAGAGGTAAAGGTTTTAACTGAGAAGCACTCAAAGATGAACACTTTTAAGTATTCATTTCTATCTATTATATGACTTTGTACTTCCTTTTCTTCTCTTAATTTTTGAATTAGTTTTCATTTCTCTATTGGTTAACTTAATAAAATTAAATAATATACTTAAAATTTTATTTTTCTATCTAGTGTAGGCAAGCATTTTTATATGTTCATTATGTAAATTAGTATATTTAGTCATTCCTTTGAAATTTACTAGTGAAAAGAACTCAATTTTACAGATTGCAAACAAAAATAAAAGCTGTTTCTCTTTACACATTTTATTTTTAGAGTAACATAAGTACATACTGCTGTAATAAAATTGCTTATAATCACTTATTAAGCCTAATCTTGACACAAGCAGTTAATACCAATGATACATGAAAAAAGTTAGTATTCTTATAACATAAAACAACATAATTTATAGCTTGTCAATAGTATATTGTTGTCCAGTAAAACAAAAAGACTAATGGAATTATCTTCATACATACCATGCAATAGCAAATGATGTAGGCTATTTTTGTTAAGACTTGAAATTTACTAAGCACAATTATGGCATGTAGTCCAAAGAATGCAGTAACCTCCTCATCTTATTAATTTTGTTCTTCTCTTTTGGAAATCAATTATGTTGACTGATTGAACAATAATTGAAATAGACTGTCCCAGAAAAAAAAGAAAAAGAAAAAAAAAGACACTTGGTCTCCCTGTTTGAAGTCTGGTCAAGGGCTCTGAGCATTGCCAATAATGGCTCCAACTCACTCTGTCTTTGCATTCTCTCAGGGGCCTCACGTTCTATGCACAGATTCATTAACAGCACCCTGAAAATGGCCTGAAATTGAATGTTGTGTTTGGGAGTTATTTTGCAGGGTCTTTTGAACAGTAATGTCATTTTTATTATTATTATTATTGTTTTTCTATTACAATTGCCCCACTTTTTCCCTCATTGCTACCCCTCACCCAGCCCACCTCTTCTCCCACAGTCCATTCCAACCCTGTTGTTCATGTTTATGGGTTATTTATACTATTTTCTTTGCTAAACCCTTCTCCTACTTACCCCCTTCCCTCCCCCCCCCCCCCCCCGGATAACTGTTACTCTGTTCCTTGTTCAATTTTGGTCATTTGTTTGTGTTATTCATTAGTCTCCTGTATTGGATGACAGTATATGGTATTTTTCTTTCATTGATTGGCTTATTTCGCTAAGCATAATTCTCTCTAGTTCCATCCATGTTGTCACCAATGGCAGGAGTTCCTTCTTTCTGCTACATAGTATTCCATTGTGTAAATGTAGCACAGCTTTTTAATCCACTCATCTACAGATGGGCACTTGGGTTGTTTTCAGCACTTGGCCACTGTAAACAGCACTGCTGTGAATATAGGGGTGCATAAGTTCTTTTGAATTGGGGTTTCAGGATTCTTCAGGTATAATCCTAGCAGTGGAATCGTTGGTTCAAAAGGCAGTTCCATTTTTAGTTTTTTGAGGAAATTCCATATTGTTTTCCACAGTGGCTGCACCAGTCTGCATTCCCACCAACAGTGCACTAGGGTTCCCGTTTCTCCACATCCTCACCAGCACATGTTGTTTGTTGAATTGTTGATGATGGCCATTCTGACTGGTGTAAAGTGGTATCACATTGTGGTTTTTATTTACATCTCTTTGATGGCTAGAGATGTTGACCATTCTTTCATACGCCTATGGACTCCCTGTATATCTTCCTTGGAGAAGTGTTTGTTCAGGTCCTCTGCCCATTTTTTAATTGGGCTGTCTGTCTTCTTTGTGTTGAGATCTGTAAGTTCTTTATATATTTTGGAGATCAGTCCCTTATCTGATGTATCATTGGCAAATATACTTTCCCTTTTCATCTTGCTGATGTTTTCTTTTGTTGAGCAGAAGCTCTTTAGTTTGATGTAGACCCATTTGTTTATTTTTTCCTTTATTTCTCTTGCCTTAGGAGATGTTTCAGTGAAACTATTGTTACATGGGATATCTGAAAATTTCCTGCCTATGTTTTCCTCTAGGATTTTTATGGTCTCACGGGCTTACATCTAAGTCTTTGATCTATCTTGAGTTTATTCTGGTGTATGGTGTAAGTTGGTGGTCTAGTTTCATTTTTTTACACATCCCTGTCCAGTTCTCCCAACACCAATTGTTGAAGAGGCTCTTCTCATTCCATTTTATGCTTCTTCCCCCTTTGTCAAATATTAGTTGACCATATAGTCCTGGGTTTATTTCTGGGCTTTCTATTCTGTTCCACTTATGCCAGTACCAGGATACTTTGATTACAGTGGCCTTGTAGTACAGTTTGAAGTCAGGTATTGTGATTTCTCCTATTGCATTCTTCTGTCTCAAGATTGCTGTGGCTATTCGGGGTCTTTTTTTGGTTCCATGTAAATTTTTGAAGTATTTGTTCTAGGTCTGTGAAATACACCGCTTGTATTTTAATAGGGATTGCATTGAATCTATAAATTGCTTTGGGTAGTATGGACATTTTAATTATGTTGGTTCTTTCCATCCATGAACATGGTATATGCTTCCATTTATTTGTATCTTCCTTAATTGCTTTCTTCAGGGTTATGTAGTTTTCCAAGTACAGGTCTTTTATTTATTTCTAGGTACTTTATTTTTGTTGTTGCTATAGTAAATGGGATTTTTTTTTTCTAGTCTCTATCTCTGATATTTTGTTGTTGGTGCATAGAAATGCCTTTGATTTCTTAATATTGACTTTGTACCCTGCTATTTTGCCAAATTCACTTACTAGGTTGAGTGGTTTTTTTGTGGAGTCTATAGGGTTTTCTATGTATACTATCATGTCGTCTGAAAATAGTGACAGATTTACTTCTTCTTTTACAATTTGGATACTTTTTATTTCTTTTTCTTGTCTGATTGCTGTGGTTAGAACTTCCAATACTATGTCAAATAGGAGAGTGGACATCCTTGTCCCCCTGATCTCAGGGGGAATGCTTTCAGTTTTTGTCCATTGAGTGTGATGTTGGCTTCGGGTTTCTCATATATGGCCTTTATTATGTTGAGGTATGCTCCCTCTAGACCCAGTTTGCTGAGAGTTTTCATCATAAATGGGTGTTGTACTTTATCAAATGCCTTTTCAGCATTTATTGACATGATCATGTGTTTTTTTTCTTTCATTTTGTTTATGTGGTATATTACGTTTATTGATTTGTGAATATTAAACCATCCTTGCATCCCTGGGATGAATCCCACTTGATCATGATGTACGCTCTTTTTAATGTGTAGCTGGATCTGGTTTGCCAATATTCTGTTGAGGATTTTAACATTTATGTTCATCAGTGATATTGGCTTATAGTTTTTTTTCTTTGTTGTGTCTTGACCTGGTTTTTGAACAATAATGCCTTTTTTTAAAAAAAGCTAAATATTTATGTAAGAATGAGCTTTTTCCCATTTTTAAACAATAATATACTTTCAGTAATTTTAAACTACGTTGTAACTGCATTACTTAACCTGGTGATAAAAGCAGTTATTAAAAGACTACTTTTCATTAAAAAATAATAAAATCTACTAGACATTTGACCCCCAGTTTTGATCAATTTCATCTTTAGTTTTTTAGAGTTGAGGTTAACATGTATGTTTATTGTAAACAAAAACATGTTACATATTCTGAGTAAATATTACTTTAAACTTTAAAACCATTAAACAGAGGTTACATTAACATACCTCTACAA
This sequence comes from Furipterus horrens, assembly GCF_987537825.1. Taxonomy (NCBI): domain Eukaryota; kingdom Metazoa; phylum Chordata; class Mammalia; order Chiroptera; family Furipteridae; genus Furipterus; species Furipterus horrens. Next base: position 146,025,597 of record NW_028327175.1, on the reverse strand, counting down.
ATATTGATCTCTAAGTGTCAAAGAATTTGTTAGACTTGTGTTATCCTTTTAAGCATCTAAATTCAGGAAGCTATGCTATTTGAAGGAAACTATTCCCCAGTGCAGTCAAGTTGATTTTATTATAACTTATTAGTTAATTGTGCCATATTTCTTAATTGGATCATGACTGCAATTTTCCCCACTCCCTATGTCTCCAATTACCTTTCTTTTTCTTACTGACAAAAGAAATATGTTATTTAATTCTTGAACTTATCACATCTTCTAATATTTATTTATTTATACCCACATCCCTCTTTTCCAGTCTTTTGGTCAGCTATGAAATGACTGGTTACTTGCCAGTTACACACTTTAAGCTCCCTAAAAGCAAATAATTTCTATTTACTCCACTGCTGAATCAGAGCCACTACTTCATACAATCTATGTCTTTTCTTCATTGGTTACTTCCTTGCATTTCTGGAATTCATCCTCAGTTAAAGCCTCAAAAATATGTATGGGAGTTATATACTGTGAATTCGTTTTTTTTTCCCTCTACATATTTAACGTTTCCAATATGTCATTTCTCCTTTTTTTTATTGTTCTATTATAGTTGTTTCTAGTTTGTTCACTGTCTCTTCATATTTGAACATTTTTATGAATACATAATTTTAGCCTTAAAATTACTTTTTCCAAGGAACTTTGAAGGGATTTCTACCACTAAAAACTGGTAACCTATTTTGAGGGTTATCTTTTTTTGTGGGTGATTTTATTTTCTAAGTTTTTCAGAATTTTTTTCTTTCCTTTTGGAGTTTGAAAACTTTATCATGCTGAGTCTAGAACTCGGCTTTAAAAAATACTTTTTAGAGCTAAAATTTCAGACCCTTCCTCAGATCTAGGATATGGCCTCTTATTTAAGTCCTTCCTTTTATTACTTTTTTCTCTCTTTCAGGATCTCCTATTGGTAGTGTCTTGTATTGTCACAACAGACCTCTGGGATTTATCTTTTTCTCCTAATTTTAAATTACTTATGATTTGGATTAATAGGCAGGAAAGCTTCTTAAACTTGAAATTTCAACTCATCTAACAAATATTTAAACATTGGCAATTGTATGTATAATTTCCAAGAGACATGTTATTTGATTATTTCTTCTTCGTAGCATAACATGCTTTTTTTAGTAATACATCTTCTCAGAAAACTCTGAGAGTAGAAATTAATATTTCTATCTCTTCTGTGTCTTGCATTATATGCTCTCTAAGGACAGTTATTTTGTTTAACTTCCATTTTTTCATCTGCCTGAAGATCTTAAGTTGTTTCACGCTCAAAAATTAAACAAAAAATATTATACTAGTATATGTTCATGTTTCATTCATTGTGATATAAATAGCTTTGTTTCCCTGGTACACCTCTTTCTTGACTGGAAAAGCTAAAGGGAATTTCCAGGGATCCAGGAGAGGGGCTTGTGGACTAGGAGGCATGCCTTAGATGCAGGACCAAGAAACCACAAACCAGGTGACAAATCGGTCTCCTACAACCTCAGGCATCACCTGAGAAGCTCTTTACTCTGAAGTACCAGCGCCTACCTTAACACCCTAGCTCACCCATAGCAGATGTTCAAATTTCTTTAAAGAAACCCCCCCTGGATGTTTTTCCCTTGACTGTGTTTGTTTTTGTTATATTGTTTTTACTTTGATTTTAATGTAAAGGCCTGGCTGCAAACAGAGGTCCAGTTAATTTGATTACTTTCTGCCACAGCTCTCATTTCTACTCTTTGAATTAATTTACACCAAGTCTAGATATTTTCTGGAGTTTCTGATGAAGGTGGGTTCCCATGTAACATCCTCATACATACTTTCAAATATTTCACCTACTAATTCATCTTCATATGATTTATTTCAGAAATTTTGTTAACATCAATCTATAGTATTGAATTTCCTCCTTTTTTTATTACAGGTTTTCTGATTTTATTCCACTGGGGCCTTAAATGCATAAACTCAATCTACTGTCTTTAGAAAACTAACAACATCTGAATAGCCTATGTTTATGGTTACAGTTGGACTATTTAGCTAGGTACATAAGCCAATATAGCCAAACAAACATTTTTTGACAATATTATTGGGATATGTGAGTAGCAAGAGGCTCCTAATAGCATTGGCTCCAGAATGTGAGTTGTTCCTCAGAGCTTAGTAATTCATATATTTATTCAACATATATATCCAGCATCTATTATATAACAAGGCCTTATTTAAAATGTTAGCAATAGAGGAATGGCAAAAGAGAAAAAAATTATCATATGCCTTCATATTTTTATTCAAATAATATTATATTAACATAACTATAAAGGCCATTCTAAAATGGGGGAAAAAAATCAAACAAACACAGTTCAGGGAGTGTGTGGAGAAACAGAAATTGGCCACTAAGACAGTTTCTTCCTAATATAATCTGTAGGAGAAAAAAATTCTGTGTTGTTTATGTATAAATATACACACACACACTCATAAAATAGCCAGAAGTATTCTTCACTCTCTAAAAGAAGCTCTGGCAAGGCAACCCAGGCACCTTGAGTTCTTAACTGACAGTGTGCTACTCCCCATATTAATATAATTCTACATTTTAGAAAGAACATAGTTTTCATTGAGACACCACTTAACCACTGTGTAATATTGGGTAAATTTCATATATAAACTAAAGTTGATATTAATATATATTTCACAGTTTGTTTTGAGATTGTAATAATGCATCTAAAGGTTAAAAACATAGTAAATGATTAATAAATGTCATTCAAGAGTATATTTTTGTTATTATCAATTTTTTTCTAAAGGATATGATGTTTTCAATGCTCATATTAAAATTTGAGAACTGTAGTGTATTTTAAACATTCACTTTAAAATGTCTCTGATTTATTATAAAGAAATTATGGAACCTTACTGTGCTAAATTGTCATCCCTGAGTCTGACATTATATATACATTATGATATTTCTCACAACAAATCTGAAAATTTGCTTTATTTGCCCCTCTTCAGTGAAAGAAAAAGAACTATAAGTCCAAATGAACTTTCATGAAAATGATATCATAAATGACCATAATTTAGAGAAACAGTTCTCAATTTATCCAATAAAATACCTATTTGAATCAGTAATGGAACTGAAATATTATGTGCACTGCCCAGGAAATTACACTTTCCCACCTGCTTCCTATTCAAGTTCACATTGAATCAGCAGGAAACGAAAGGGCTTCTCATACTGGTAAGAATTCTGCAAAAATATAAATCTGTAAAGCAAGCCTTTACAGAAAGAAGAAGTTTGCATCGAAGCAGATAGGCGAGGTTATGTTTGGTTACAACCAAAAATCTTCCAGTGATTTATGTGACAGGTGCATTTTGGACCAGCTCATCCTCCCTGCTTCATAAGGTTTTCATTCCTGCATTTAGTCCATCAAATCAAATTTGAAGTATTGCAGGCCCTCCGGATAGAAGGTAAAAGGGAACATGAAACACCATGAGACTATTTGCTGACTCTCAAAGATTCTTTCCCAAAGTAACACGTGACACCTAGATTCTCATTCATAGGCCAAAGTAAGTCAGATAGCCAAGACTAACATCAATGGGTGAAAAAGTAAAATTTTTCCCTCAGAGAATAAAATCAAATATTTGTGACTATTTATATGGTTTTCTACACTGCATGCAATAAAAGTATTTTATAGGTATATGCCAGTTTCACTATGTATACTATATTTTTTGCATGCATTATATAATTTTCCCTTAAAATAATTCTGTGAAATAGACAGCTATTACTAACCCCATTTTAAATGTAAGGACATTGATTCAAAATAACAAAGTAAACAAAGCAGAATTATTAAAAGACTCAGCATTGTCTGAAGCCAGTTTGAGTTCATTGGGCCACACTCAGTTCCCCATTACTAGAAATATTTAAACAGAAACAGAATGACTACCCTGTAGGAGTGCTCTTCATTTTATGAATTCTGTGAATAACTGGGCTGTAGAATCTTTAACATTCCTTTGTTCTCTGAGATTCTATGATTATGTAAGTTGTCCAAGGTCACACAGAAAGTAAGAGGCTATTAAAGGCAAACTGTATTTGCTGAAGAAGTGATCTCATTTCGAGGAAGAAAAAGAGATGCCAAAGTGATTTAACAATCTGGTATTCAGGTGTCATTATTGTGAAATTCAAACGTTGAAAAAGTTTTATTACAGACCACTTCTTAGTCAGTATGCAGAAAGAATTTGTTCATCTGGTGACTGGGAACTATGGATTATTACTTGTATAATATCAAATTCTCCACATACCCTAGAGACTGCTGTACTGATATGTTTATGAACGAACTATAGGCAATAGCATTTCTATCATTCCCCAGAGAGAAACATTTTCTTGAGGTGCATAATAAATAACCAAATGTTCTAATAGATAGTGAAAAACAAGTACAATACATCCTAGGTTGTTATTTTAAATGAGACTCTCTTTGAACTGATGAGCTTTACTGAAGTCCTGCATTCAAAAGACATTTTGAAAAATTTCTTAAAGAAACAGTGATGACTATCCTTTGACACCACATGCTCCCAAGAACTTTACAGTTTCAATAACTTTACAGTTCTGTGATTCTAACAGTGTTATTTCATATAATGATTTGAATTTTTACAATGTGTCAAGTGAAATACATAATAATAAGACAAACAGGGACAAAAAATTCATTATTAAGGTTAGTGTACTTTTAAAAAATAAATTGTTTTTATTGAATGGTTCATAATTAGCAACCCAGGTCCATGCAAACATGCAAAGAATACTCTGTATTTGCTTATTATAAATGAATTTATTCATTCATTATACATATTAGAAGCCAGGAACTAAATAAAGGCTTTGGAACTAAATAAGTTCAAATTCTGATTACATCTTGTAAATAGATAAAGTAGCATTCTCATCTCCTCCTCTGATAGACATTTTGTAATTCAACTACCACAGATATGACAACTAAGCAGAAGCTCATCCAGGGCATCTCAAGACAATTGGTACCACAGGTAATCAAATGAAATCCTTTCAAGCTAATGATTATTAGCCAGTGTCCAGTAAATAAGCTCCTTCAAACCTAGGTGATCCCAAACATTTAAAATATATTCAGGAGGAGAAGACTTACAAAATGGTTAAATAATTAGCTCTGAAAATACATTTCTCCATAAAGCGATGATATATCAGGGAAAATGATCTAAAGCAACTTTTTCATAATCAAAATTAGCTAAAGCTTACAAAAAATAAAGGCACACTTATTTAAGTAAAATAACTGAATTTCACCAAGAACAGTCAACTTTATGGCATTTAAACTAGGCTTATACTTTTCTCCCTCTCCCCAGATGTGTGGTAGCTTTGAAAGTGACCAGATTCACAATTATCAAAGCTGTAAAAATGAGTTTTCTAGCAAACACTAGAGTGAGAAGAATAAGATTGAAATTCGCTCAAAAGCCCCATTCCCAGAGAATTCTAGTTTACATGTCTGGAAGTTCCCTGAAAGGCTTCATTCCCAGGATTTATCTTTACTTAAACTGAATCAGAGCTTACTCTCTGCAAATAGTCTAAACCAGAACACTTTCGTAAACAATCAACTGAAATATTTAACATCGACCTGCCTGTGACATCAGTGGGGCTTATAAATGGCTGACAGAGAAAGTTAAAATGAGAAATGTGTTAATATGAGGTCAATAAGGGGCTTTGAAGAACTCTGACATATTTCTAGGGATCAAAAAGATCAAAAGATGAGCATATTTAATGTGCATGCTGAGGAAAAACTTAAAAAGGTCATAATCTCTTATTTCTGACTGACTTAAAGGCCCAGCACAAAGATAAAGTGAAGGCACAAAGTTATAAGCTGCCTGCTGGAGTATTGAAAGTGTGTCCCAACATATACATGCAGAGCCCACTGGCAAAGGCAGGGATACTTACTAAATTCAAATAAATTAAGAAAATGTATGTCCAAGCATTAATGGATGACTATGCAAACTGTCCACTTAATTCATTGGCTGTACCAAAAATATAGAATTTATAAAATTAGTTCAGTAAGTTAAATAAACAAACAATGGCAATAACGATGACAAAGAAACAACACATCTAGGATAGAATTCTGATTTTTCAGAGTTGACACACAATATATTAAATTTTTCCTGTTTTCAATAAAATATTATGAGGAGCAATGAAACAGAAACATATGATTTATAGAAAAAAAATCGGTCACTAGAATCTATCCCTGAGACAACCTAAATGTAAGTTCTACTAAAGACTTCAAATCTGAACTATAGATCTGAAGTAGAAATATGTTCAAATAATATAGAAGCCATGTGTAAATAATTAAAGGAAAGTATGGAAAGTCTCACCAAATAGAAAATATCAATAAAGAGACAGAAGCTATAAAACAGAATTTCTGAAAAAATAGAATAAAAAAATTTAAAAATTCACTAGAGGGTTCCATAACATATTTGATCTGGAAGAAGAAAGAATCAGCGGCCTTAAAGATAGATAGGTTAATTAATGTTATTCAATAAGAGAACTCTCCCAGTCATTCCAAAAAAAAAAAAAAAAGGACATCATCAAACATAAAAAAACACACATTATGAGGGTTACAGAAGGAGAGGAATGAGAAATGACAGAAAGAATATTTGAAGAAATAATGACTGAAACTTTTCCAAATTTGATAAAAAGGAAATGACATCAATCTGCACATGAAAAAATCAGAGAGGACTCCAAGCAGGATAAACTCAAACATATCCACATTAGGACACAAATAGCTAAACAGACAAAAGTGAATGAACAGAAAATCTTGAAAGCAGAAAGAGAAAAGTGATTCATCACGTACAAGGAGTTTTCAGTAAAAATTATATATTTTTTATCAGAAAGCATGGAGGCTTCCAGTCAAGATGTTGCAATAGATAGACATGGCTCACCTGCTATACAACCATATCAAATTATGACTAAAATATAGAACCACTATCACTCAGAAATGTCAGAAATAGTTGAATAGAAGTCTGACAACTATGGAATTAAGGAAACCACATACATCCAGACTGGTAGGAGGGGCACAGATGCAGAATGGGCTGGTCCTACAACTATGTGTGGTGGATAAAAATTTGGGAGTGATATCTCAGGAGCAAGGAGACCCAGCCCCACACCAGGTCCCCTGTCACAGGGTTCCAGTGTCAGGAAGATAAGTCCCAATAACTTATGGCTGCAAAAACCAGCAGGGATTGAGTCAGTGGAAGAAACTGCTGGATCCCCAAGCAGTTCCTCTTAAAGAACCCACACAGACTCACCTACCCAGACTCACTCCCACTGAGATCCAGCACCAGGGTAGCAGCTTGAAAGGCACCAGTGGCAAAAGACAGAAGTGTCTGGCATCAAGAAAAGTAGAGGTCATATCCCTTTTCTAAACTGTCCCCCCACAGAGCTGTCAAGCAGGTGCCATATCTGAGACTCCATCAACCTGGCTAACACCGTTTGACCTGCTTGGAGACCCCCAGAGACTCTGCCCCACCGAACTTATGGCCCCACCCAAAATGCTGTTCCATATGAATCACTGATATTGGCTTATGCTTCAAAACATCCTAAATCCTCTCAAACAAGCAAGAGCCATTTGCACTGAGACCGAGGCTCAGCACTAGCAGTAGCCGGCCTAGATTCAGAGTTGACTTGCCTGGAAATCTCCAAGCCCAGCACAAGTAGCAGTTATCTCAGATTGCTTTATAGCTCAGGTAGGGTGGCCCCAGGAAAAACACAGGTGGGGGATGACCTTGGCCTGCACCAGCCAGGAAACCCCAGGGCCAGCACACCCAGTGGACAGCTACAGACCAAGCTGGACAACCATAATCCTGCCCCTGCATAGCTGATCCTTCTCAAAGAGCAGAAGTTGGTGGTAAGTGGTCACAACCAATCCTTGCAGCTGATTGGCCTGGGTAAATCCTTCCCATTGATCTACTCACAGCAACCAAGGCTCAACTACAAGAGGAGGGTGCACTCAGCCCACACAAGGGGCACACCTTGAGTACCTAGCTTGGGTGATAGGAGAGGCTGTGCCACTGAACCCTATAGGACACCTACTACATTAGCCCAAGACACGGATTCAAATAAGTTCTACATAACACATAGAAACAAACACAGGGAGCTTGCAAAAATAAGGAGACAAAGAAACATAGCTCAAATGAAAGAATAGATCAAAACCCCAGAAATAGAGCTAAATAAAATGGAGATAAGCAATCTGTCAGATGCAGAGTTCAAAACACTGGTTATAAGGATGCTCAAAGAACTTAGTGGAGCTCAATAGCATTAAAAAGACCTAGTCAGAGTGAAGTATATGCTAATTGAAATGAAGAACAATTTACAGGAAAACAACAGTACAGTGGATGAAGCTAAGAATCAAATCAATTATTTGGAAGATAAGGAATCAAAAATAACCAATCAGAACAAAAGAAAAAAGAATCCAAAGAGATGGGGGTAGTCTTAGCAGCATCTGGGACAACTTCAGGAGGTCTAACATTTGCATCATAAGGGTGCCGGAAGGAGAAGAGAAAGAGAAGAAATTAGGAATCTATTTGAAAAAACAATAAAAGGGAACTTCTCTAATTTTGTGAAGGAAATAGATATGCAAGTCCAGGAAGCACAGAGCATCCCAAACAAGATGGATGCAAAGAGGCACATCCGAAGACACATTATACTTAAAATGCCAAAGGTTAAAGATAAAAAGAGAATCTTAAAAGCAGCAAGAACAAAAAAGTTAGTTAGGGAGTTACCATAAGACTTTCAGCTAACTTCTCAAAAGAAACTTTGCAGGCTAGAAGGATTGGCAAGAAATATTCAAAGTCATGAAAAGCAGAGATCTACAGCCAAGAAATCTTTGCCCAGAAAAACTATGATTTAGAATAGAAGGACAGATAAAGAGCTTCCCAGAGAAGAATAAACTAAAGAAGTTCATCATAACCAAACCATTATTATATGAAATGTTAAGGGACTTATATAAGAAAAAGGAGATCAAAACTATGAACAGTGAAAAAGACAAAAAAAAAAAAATATATCTACCAACAACTGAATCCAAAAAAAAAAAAAAAAAAAAAAAAAAACCTAAGCAAACAAGAATAACAGAGACAGAATCATGGATATGAGAACATTTGGATGGTTGGCAGGTAGGAGAGGGATATAGGAAATGAGTGAAGAGGTGAGGGGATTAAAAAATACAAATAGGTGGTTACAGAATAGCCATGGGGATGTAAAGTACAATACAGGAAATGGAGTAGCCAAATAACTTATTCACATGACCCATGGACATGAACAATGGTTGAGGGATTGCCTGAGGGAGTGATGGGTGCTGGGTGGAGGGGAGCAATGGAGAATAATCAGGACAACTGTAATTGCATAATCAATTAAATATAATTAAAAAAAAGAAAGCATGGAATCCAGGTGACAGTGGGATGACATGATTATGTACTCCTAGAGAAAGACTGTCAATCAGGTATGCTATAACTAGGAAAACAAGCCTTCAAAAACGAAGGAGAAATTAAGACAATTCCAAACAGACAAAAACAGAGAAATGCATCCCTAGTGGATCTGCCTTCGAAGAAATACTAAAGGAACTCCTTCAGGATTAAATGAAAAGACACTAGGCTTTAACTTAATTCCACAGAAAGAAATAGAATGTACCAATTTCTATCTTGTACATTCACTTGCTCAAAGAGCCACACCTGAGTACAGAATCTACTTTCAAGTAACTGAAGATGAATTGGATGGGCTGCACCTTCACCTTCTGCACTGTTGACCCTGGTCATGGCATGCCATGTGGTCACAAAGACCACATTCTGAAAACACTACTTTACACTTCTCAAACTCATTCTCAGACTTTATATCCTTCCTCTCCGTTTTTTTTTTTTTTTTTTTTTTTTTTTTACTGTTTTTCTTTTGATGCATTTGTTTCAACACATAATCTTTAATAGTAGGTAAGGCTGAATAACTTTAATGAGGAGATTAGCTCAAAATCTTAACAGTTTTTAGCCTTTTCTGATTTTAAGCAATTTCAGCATAAAATTTAAAATTCTTTCTGAATATTTTTCCCACAGGAACATTTGCTACTATTTACAAGGCTCATTATCAAATATAAAATTACACATGCGCTTTTTCATATATATTTCAAGTTAAATAATAAATTCAAATAAAAATTAAAGCACATACTATATATTAATATATATGAATAAACTATATATTTATCGTCGGCAGCCGTCCGTCTCGAGAGACGATGGCGTAGCTTCTTGAGAGTCTATCTGCACCACCGAGAATGGCTGTGCAGTCTGATTCGGGAGTGACAATCCCTGCCGCACTTGGTACAGGTGAAGGCAGATGGCCGTTGTTGCTGCTGCTGACGCTGCTTCCGCCTCGATCTTTTCTGGACCGCCTCCTCGTTGCGCGCAGCCTCCGCGCGTGACGTACCTTGCCTGACCGCGAGCCTCCAGGCTAGGCGGTCGTCTGCTTGAACTTCCCATGTGTTGAGATTGATGGAGCATTGTGTCATGTCCTTTTTGCAGATGTCTTTGAACCGCAGTTTTGGGCGCCCTGTCATCCTCTTGCCTTCTGCTAGCTCGCCGTAGAGGAGGTCTTTGGGGATACGGCCTGCATCCATTCTTTTGACATGGCCGAGCCACCTGAGGCATCTCTCGCTAAGAACTGCATGCAAACTGCTCATATTGGCTCGCTTCAGCACCTTGGTGTTGGGGACCTTATCCTGCCAGGCGACATGCAGGACGCGTCGCAGGCACCTCATGTGGAAGCTGTTGAGTTTCCTTTCGTGCCTTGCGTAAGTGGTCCACGTCTCGCTGCCATAGAGGAGAGTGCTGAGTACGCAGGCTTGGTAGATGCGCAGTCTGGTTTTCTCAGTGAGGCTGGAATTGTTCCACGCTCGCCGGTTCAGTCTGGCCATAACTGTGGCTGCCCTGGCGATTCTCTGGTTGACCTCCAAGTCGACTGACAGAGAGCTCGAGATGGTGGACCCGAGGTAAGTGAAGTCGTTGACAACCTCCAGGGTGTATCCGTCGATGGTGATGCATGGGGGAGTCCCCGTGCCTTGAGCCATAACATTCGTCTTCGTCAGGCTGATGGCTAGTCCGAACTCCTTGCATGCGTGGGAAAGGCAAGTGACTAGCTGCTGGAGTCCCTCTTCGGAGTGTGATGTCAAGGCTGCATCGTCGGCGAAGAGCATCTCACGGATGAGCACCTCTTTGACTTTGGTCTTGGCTCGTAGACGGGCCAGGTTGTAGAGCTTGCCATCGGATCTGGTGTGAATGAAGACACCCTCGCTGCAGTCCTTAAAGGCGTATTGGAGGAGCATGGAGAAGAAGATTCCGAACAGCGCAGGCGCGAGGACGCAGCCCTGCTTTACTCTGCTGCTGACTGGGAAGGCCTCAAAGGTTGCGCCTCAGAAGTCTCCGGACCAACCAAGACAGCACGGTGTTGGGTTCGCTGTGAAGAACACGCTTGTTAACTCCATAGAACCTCCCACAGGAGGCACAGAGAGATTACTTACCCTCCGATTGTCAACAACTTTCGGCCCAGTCAGCATTCTTAGCGCGTATGCCCCAACCCTCTGCGCCACCACCGAAGAGAAAGAACAGTTCTACCATGCACTGGACGAAGCGTTATCCAAGATTCCCAGAAGTAACGCTCTCTATCTCCTTGGAGACTTCAACGCAAGAGTAGGAGCCGACCACATGGCCTGGCCCACCTGCCTTGGAAACTTTGGGAGAGGAAAGATCAATGAGAATGGTCAGCGACTGCTTGAGCTTTCGTGTCACCACGGCCTGTGCGTGACAAACACATTCTTCAAGTGCAAAGAGATCCACCAGGTGTCATGGAGGCACCCCCGCTCCCGCCATTGGCACCAGCTTGACCTCGTCATCACCAGAAGAACGGATATTGGCAGCACCCTCCTCACCCGCAGCTACCACAGTGCAGACTGCGACACGGACCATGCCCTCGTGGTAAGCAAGGTGCGCATAATGCCGAAGAGGTTGCACCACTCCAAGATGAAGGGTCGCCCACGCATCAACACCAGTTGTGCCAGCAACCCAGTTAAGACCCAGCAATTCATCAACAAGATGGAAGATGCACTCGGCGAGGGAGTGGCGGCAGATGACATCGAATCCAATTGGCCACGTCTCCGCGACGCCATATACAACTCCGCCATTATTGCTTACGGGAAGAAAGAGCGTAAGAACGCTGACTGGTACGAGGCTCACTGGGAAGAAATGGAACCCATGATCGAGGCTAAGAGGAAGGCCCTACTGGCTTACAAGGTCACGCCCACTCCCAGTACACTTCAAGCTCTACGGGCTGCCAGGAACAAAGTCCAGAAGACCGCCCGCCACTGTGCCAACACCTATTGGCTAAACCTGTGCAGAAGCATTCAGGAAGCCGCCGATATAGGCAACGCACGAGGAATGTATGAGGGTATCAAGAAGGCAACAGGCCCAATCCCCTCCAAGATCGCCCCCCCTTAAGTCCAAGACAGGTGAGGTCATCACTGACCAGGAACAGCAAATGCGGCGGTGGACCGAGCACTACCTCGAGCTGTACGCAACGAAGAACACCGTAACAGACACTGCTCTTAACGCCATCCCAGACCTACCAGTCATGGAGGAGCTAGACACCCCACCTACTGCGGCAGAGCTCGGCAAAGCCATCGACCGCCTCGCTTGCGGGAAAGCACCAGGAAGCGACGGAATCCCTCCAGAAATCCTAAAGAGCGGGAAACCAGTCCTGCTACAGCCGCTCCACCATCTACTCTGTCTCTGCTGGAAGGAGGGTTACATCCCCCAGGATATGAGAGACGCCAACATTATCACCATGTACAAGAACAAAGGAGACCGCAGCGACTGCAACAGCTACCGGGGCATCTCTCTCCTCAGCGTCGTCGGCAAAGTATTCGCCCGGGTCGCTCTTGCCCGCCTGCAGACCCTTGCTTCCCGCGTCTACCCAGAGTCCCAGTGTGGCTTCAGAGCTGGCCGCTCAACAGTGGACATGATCTTCTCCCTACGCCAGCTGCAGGAGAAGTGTCACGAGCAGCATAAACCACTCTACCTCGCCTTTTTGACCTCACGAAGGCGTTTGATCTGGTCAGTCGAAGCGGACTCTTCAGCTTGCTACGGAAGATTGGCTGTCCACCACATCTGCTTGCTGTGGTCATGTCCTTTCACGACAACATGCACAGCACGGTGTCCTACAACGGCGCAACCTCTGAGGCCTTCCCAGTCAGCAGCGGAGTAAAGCAGGGCTGCGTCCTCGCGCCTACGCTGTTCGGAATATATTTATATTAATATAATAAACTATAGATTTATAGGTTTATCGATCTGTAAACTACATATATTCATATATGTATATATGAATAACCCCCAATTATTAGCAACATAATTACATAAATCTTCATGATGGAAAAGAGTAGGGTAAAGAGCACTTTTAATTTTTACTCTATGAATTTCTGCATATTATTTTACTTTGCTACTATTTGTGTGTGTTTGGTAGAAAAGAAAATTGATTAAAATTTTAAAACTAATGACAAACAAAAAACTAGTATTAAAAAACAGAAGAAAGCAGGAATATATTCAAAGTAAAAGAGAGTGAATTCTCAATTTTTCAATGTTTAGAAAGTTCAATATTAAGCACCAAAAGTATTGGTATTACATCACAATTTATTATCATTGTGTTCAGTCACTGTAGTGAACTTGAATTATTTTACTTAATCCCCACAACATAGGCTAGGAGCTATCATCACTTTCCCAAGAAGAAATGAAGCCTTGGAGGAGTTAGATAATTAAAGTTTATACCGTTGGTAAGGGTTAGTGTCATTATTTAAGTTCTGCTTCTCAGCTTTAGGGCTTTAGTTTTTAAACACTAAATCAAACTAATATTTTTGAAAATTTAGCACAGAGAAATATAGCAAAAATTTGGACTCAGAAAATCAAGCTCTAAATAGCAGATTTTTCACATAGAAAGTTCATGAGTAATTCATTTATGCCCGATCTTAAGTTTTCTCACTTATAAAACAGAATAATAGGAAATTAAAGACTTCCAGCCAAGATGGAGGCGTAGACAGACACACTACATCTCCCTCCACAACTAAGAAGGAATACAACTACCTCAAAACTAGAAACAACCAGAAGTTCCAGAAAATCAAACTACATGGAAGTCCAGCAAACAAAGATATGGAAAGAAATACTCACCCAGACAGGTAGGAGGGACAAAGCCAGGGCAGAGAGGACGTGGTGTGGTGGCGGCAGCAGCAGCGGCAGTGGCAGGCCAGTGGAAAGTGCAGTCACATGTTTTAAAAAGTCAGAAGGGACACCTGGGGAGCGTTCCCAGCTCCTTGCAGCTCACGATCCCAGCACTGGGGAAAATCAAGCCTCATTGCTTCTGACTGTGCAGACCACTGGGGGTTGGGGTGGAAGCAGAATGAGGAGACAGAGGAGTATGGCCCTAAGGGTAAATGGATCAAGATTATAGTGGGAGAACTAAGCAACAATGAGATAGCCAACCTAACAGATGAGGAGATAGCCAACCTAACAGATGCAGAATTCAAAACCCTGGTGATAAAGATGCTTATAAGCTTGACAGATATGTTTGAGTACGGCAAATGCATAAGAGAAGAAGTGAAGGCTATGCTAAGTGAAATGAAGAAAAATCCACACAAAACCAATGGTGAAGGGGAGGAAACCAGGGTTCAAATCAATGACTTGGAACATAAGGAGGAAAAAAACAGTCAACCAGTGCAGAATGAGGAAGCAAGAATTGAAAAAAATTAGGAAAACTTCACAAATTTTGTGAAGGAGAAGGATATACAGGTCTGGGAAGCATGGAGGGTCCTGGGTGAGCTGGACCCAGAGGGGACCACACCAGGATGCATCATGCCTGAGATGCCAAAGATGAAAGATAAAGAGAGAGTCCTGGGGGCAGCAAGAGAGAGGCAGAGAGTTACCTACAGGGGGGTGCCTATAGGACTATCAGCTGATTTCTCAGAAGACACTTTGCAGGCAGGAAGGGACTGGCAAGCAGTATTCAATGTGATAGAAGGCAACCTGCAACCAGGATTACTCTATCCAGCAAAGGTATAATTTGGAATGGAAGGGCAGATGAAGTGCTTCCCAGACAAAGTGAAGCGAAAGGAGCTCATCATCACCAAGCCATTATTATATGAAATGTTAAAGGGACTTATTTAAGAAAAAGAAGATCAAAACTATGAACACTAAAATGACAACAAACTCACTACTATCAACAACCGAATCTAAAAAATTAAAACAAAATCTGACTAAGTAACGCAGAATGGGAACAGAATCATAGGTATGCAGATCATTTGGAGGGTTATCAGCTGGGAGGGGGAAAGAGGAGAAATGGGGAAATGGTGCAGGGACTAAGAAGCATAATCAGTCGGTACAAAATAGACAGGGGGATGTTAAGAATAATATAGGAAAGGGTGAAGCCAAAGAACTTATATGCATGACCCATGGACACAAACTAAGGGTGGAATTGCTGGAGGGAAGGGGGTACTGGGCAGAGGAGTGCAAAGGGGAAAAGAATTGGTACTACTGTAACAAATTAATTAATAAAATATACTAAAAAAAGGAAATTAGATTTAAAAAAAAGTCTGTTTCTAAAGTTAACTCTTGCTTAACAGACAGACCCTAAAGAGTCAGTGATTTA
Source organism: Furipterus horrens (assembly GCF_987537825.1). NCBI lineage: Eukaryota > Metazoa > Chordata > Mammalia > Chiroptera > Furipteridae > Furipterus > Furipterus horrens. The sequence continues at coordinate 146,009,900 of NW_028327175.1, read as the reverse complement.
ACACAATAAAATTTTATTTTTCACTCCCTAACATCTAACAACATGTACCTGAATGGTGGGTAGTTCTCCAGATCAGCGACCCAGAGTCATTCCATCCCTTGATGCCATCATCCTCAATTCATGACTCACAACATAGCCTAGAACTTTATCTCCATTCTAGAGAGCCAAAATCATGAGGCCAAATGTCTACAGTTTACAGGAGGGAGACTAGAAAAATTTCCAAACAGTCCAGCTTCAGCTCAGGAAGTTAACTCCTGAATGTTTTTGAAAGGTATTTTCTAGTCTTTCCTGAAAAGAATCTCCTACAATCTCATCTTTTCTCTGTTTGCATGATTGGATTATGGTTTAATCAGTTTTTATTAGAAACGTTTCAAGTCTGGCTTTTAGGAAACTTTACCCTACTTTTTGGACTTTTTTTTTTTTTTTTTTAGGTTTATCATGGAAAGAGAGAATCTTCTGAATCAGGCCAATCAGCTTTTGCCATCCTGATTTAGCTTTTGAGTTTCTGACTAGCAGGTTGATAAGGTTAGGTAAACCTGGGTCACATGCACACAAAAGAAGACTCGATTCTTTTCCACATATTTGCTGATATTTTCTACGTTTGGATAAATATTTAAATATAGCTCTTACTTCAGCTCAAGTCCAAGGTTTAAATTCTAGAATTGCCTTTATCGTGACAGATGAATCTTTAGAGGTCACTATCATTTGGGAGTTCAGTAGAGTCATTGGTTAAAGGCAGGGGATCTGGACAAGGGAAAGAGGTGGGAAAAGTCAACTTAGATGCAACAGAGATAAGAAGGATGAGGGAAAAGAAAGAGTTGGGTACAAAAAGGCAATTGGAAAACAAGGAGGGGAAGAATTGCTAGAGAAATTCTAGTTTGCTAATTGCTCATTAGCTGTGAGCAATGATCTTTTAGCGAATGAACTTATGATTGATAATTTCATTTGGAGGCCTTAGCAAACTAATCAAAATTTCTGCCCAGTTGGTCCTGTGAAATCTTATTCCTTAAATGTCCCCCATAGTGGCCACTGGAATCCCAAATCATTCTTAGTGAAGTTATAACATTAAGGAAAAGAAGTGGAAGAATGAGTTTTGTATATTTGAGAAGCAGGGGGTTTTGCTGGAAGAGGAGGATATTTTTGATTTAGAAGAACTTATGAGAACTTGAGTTTTTGTGTCATCCTGTACCTTAGGTCACCTACTTTATCGTTGTCCATCTCTAAGCATCGACCTGACAATCTGTAACCCCCAGCAGGTGGAAAACTAGAAAGAATACTCTCTGGATCAGGGTCAAGATGTCAAGACAAAAACTCAACATGGAAAGAGAACTTTTTATCTGGTTTTATTGATGACTCACAGTAATATTTGTCCAAATGGACATTGATTCAGGGACAAAAGCAAACTATTCCCTCTGTGAGACCAGCTTGAACAGGTTTTTTAGAGCTTAGGCCTGTGTTCTTACATTGTGATTATTCTCAAGACAAACCCTTTCAAACAGCACAGTCTGGTACTAACACAAAAGAAAGCAAAAAGAGGTGAAGAAAAATGCTTGATTCCACCAATGATGCCAAAACCAATAATAAAACCTTGGTATCAAACTGCAAATCAACAGTGATTGACGATAAAGTGATGCAAAGAGAGAGGAGTTTAGAGTTAGCCCTAACTTACCACGTTGACAAAATTCAATGTCACTAGCAGCAAGGCAGGAGGAGCCTCTATAAGTACTACACCTGGTAGAAGGCTTGTGTCTTTAGCAAATGCAGTGCAGATGATATCTTGGTGGAATCTTCACGAAAACTGGGAATTAACAAAGGCCACTCAAATGAGGTTATTTACTCAGAGATCATTATGACAAGGGTATCAGCCACCATCATTCACATTTGGCAGAGACTCAATAGAAGGTAAGGAGTGAGAAATCTTTACGATGAAAAAAGAGAAGGCTTAGTTATGCACTAACTTGAGGCTGAAGGCCTGGGGAAAATGGAGGCAAGCTAACTAGAAATAGGGCATCCCGTGTAATTGGTTTGGGAACATATTTGGCTTCCTTGGTTGGTGCTGAGTTGAAACTGAGGACAAAGATTAAGGAAGCTGCCAGTTATTGATCAAGTCCTGACCCCTTCTGGCCAATTGGTGTTCTAGTTGTGGTTTGGCTTCCTGCATCAGCTGCTGCAAGGTTGTGAGTCACAGTTTGGTTTTATATATGTTCTGGTCAGTGCTCGTTTGATATTCAATCTCTCAACTACCAAACTTCTATAAGAAAATGTAAAAGAAAATGTTTTTCCTGAATTCAGCAAACATTTCTTGGAGATGACACTAAATTTACAATATATAAAAGAAAAAATTAATATAGTAGACTTTAAGAACTTGTCCTTTTTAAAAATATACTATTAAGAGAATAAAAATACCATCCCTGACTGGAAGAACATATAAGCAAGTTATATATATGATAAAGAACTTGAATCTAGATTATATTTAGAGCTCTTAGAAGGCAATAATCACCACTGAGCCACACCAGGCAGGGCAATCAGAAAACAAACAACCCAATTAAAAATAGAAAAATATTTGAACAGATACTTCACCAGACAAGATATATGGATAGCAAATAAGTACATAAGATGATGTTAACATGATTAGTCATTAAGGAAACACCAATTAAAACTACAATGAGATAATACTACACATCTATTAGAATCACTAAAATGACTAATCCTACCAGGGGTTGGTGATGATGTAGAGGAAAAGAAACTCTCATACACTACAGGTTGAAACATTTTGGAAAGAGTCTGGTAGTTTCATACACTTGCCATATGACTTAGCCATTCCACTCCTGTGTGTGTGGGTGTGTGTGTGAACAGATAAATAAGTGTGCTTTAAAGAAAACTTCTCAGTTAATAATGACAGAAATATAATTTTAGAGGGTGGCATTTGCCAAATTCCAAAGAACCGATCATTCTATCTTATTTCTTGAGGGGGATCTAATTCACATATAGATACTCCATGGCCATAGGACCACTAGGAATTCTACCACTACTTACAAAGACCACTATTAACCAATAATATATAAACTAATAACCATTAAATAAATTTTATTTGGAAGTTAGAACCTATCACTTTTTGTTTCCTGTCTCAGAAGTAGTACATTTAATTATAACTTTCTTGGTTAACCATGGACCAAAAAATTGGCAGATTTATAGTTTTATCTGTGTGCTTTGGTTGTATAAAATTAAATTACGAGCTTTCATATTGGAACTCTAAGAAAGAGATTTTAATTTTTATTAATACTTATTAAATAGCTAAATCTTTCAATGAACAATAAATTGTTACAATGTTCTTATAAGACTAGTAATACCTATAAATATATAAAAATTGTATCATCTTTAAGAGACATTTTATTTCTAAGACATTATTCCATATTTAAACACACTAATGATTACAGTTATGTATAATAATATTATTTATTGTTACTATATTTGCAGTGGTAATAACAGCAAATGTGAATAAATCAATAAATTATATATTCATATCAAGAAATGTTTGCTGAACCCAAGCCCATTTGGAAGAGAGTATAAACCTCCGATCGCAGGAATCAGATGAACTAAGCTGACACTGAAAACGTCTCTCTAAAAATTCATAGACACAAAGATGATGAATAAAAAATAACAATGAATGTTTCTATTATTTAAATGTTATAGCTGAGAGTGTATGAAACAAATATCTTCAAGTACCAGTAAAATATAATGAAAGCTAGAATAAGCTGATATTTCTGCGGCCATGAAAGGGTTCCAAATTCAGCTATGGTTAGGGGGTTAGGTTTTAATACTCATCTTCCTATGAAATAGGAGAGCAGGCCTCAAACCCATTGGGTACATGGAGTTACAACTTAAATCCCTGTGGAAAAAAATCAAGGCCATTTGAAGGGATAAAATTCTAGTTAAAGACGAAAACAGTAACTTGACAAACCAACCCAGAGGCTGTACAATAAATCTAATGTTTGTCTTTGACCTGAGTAGAAAAAATTATCCATGGAGAATTAAAACTATATCTCACGGTGTTTGAAGTCCAAATTTGCTCTACCCACTTATTGTAAAGAATCCCCCAACTCAAAGATGTTATTTTAAAAATTTATCCCAAATAAGTGATGCCCTCTGACAAAATCAAATTCAAAATTGTTTTGGAGTAACACTTCAAAAGCAAAGTGCATATAAGATTCTATGAGTAAATAAAAATTAACATTAGTTAAAAATGGGCTCATGGAATAAAATCTTAAACATATAAAGAAAAAATACACGGTAAGTAGGAGTAAGAAGATGTCACAAAAATAAAAATATTAAGATAACCGGAAAAAGAGAGAGACAGAGAGCAGAACTATCTGCATTAGACTATTAAACCAGTATGTATAAAATTATTAGCTATATACTTTTTAAAAGAATAGAACTCACAAAAACCAAAAAAAAAAAAAAACTCATTAGGAAAAAACATAAAAAAGTAGATCTTTGAAAGAACCAAATAGCACATGCAAAAATGAAAGGTAAAGATTTTGAAATTAAAAATGCAATGCCTATAACTACAACTGAAAACAAAAAATAATGAACTTAATGATCCATATACTTTAAAAGGTTGAGTAGAGCTCCAGTAGGGAACTTGAAGGTTTTAAAAACAATAAAAATCATTGAATGACCAAAGCAAAAATTAAAAAACGTCTCCATGATCTTATTTTTGTAAACCAACTTCATTTACAATGAAAACAACAATGTGTGTGTAAAAGTATTAAAAAATAAAATTTAAACTGTTAACTGAAGGATGGAAGATATGAAATATTTCAAAAATAGGGATAAAATAATTGAGATTAAATGTAAATAATATATAAAGAGATACATGCAACAGGATGATAACCAAAATTGTTTTTAATGGAAGTCATCTCAGGGTAATTTCAAACGATGTGTACTCTCCTTAAAACTGTATAGACTGTTAGAAGGTTTTGTACTGAGCATGAATCACTTGATGTAATTTTTTAAAAAGCTATTTTATTATGAAAAAACTAATTTCCCCCGATTATCACTGCATCCCTAAGATGCACTAAAGCCTTAAAATTTTAATGAAAGGAGAAATGGATTGTGTGTGTGTGTGTGTGTGTGTGTGTGTGTGTGTGTGTGTCCGTGTGTCTCTGGGTTCATAATGGCTTCTATAGTGCAGAAAACTAACAGCCTTTGCTCTCTTGTTTCATTGTGTTCTTGCATCTTTTTCACCTGCATTGTGAGTTGGCTCTGACTCTGCACATCACCCTTCACCAAGCACTGGACAGAAAAACCTTCAGCCTTATCTATGGGAATCATCATTTTTACATATCATTTATAGAAACAATTTTACCAAAAGCATATTTTCTTCAATGACTAAAATATTTTCATCTACAGAGCACCAGAAAAATTAATCTTCACACAGGTTATCAATATTATTTATCAAGTGAATGAGGATTCTTATTCATCATGCGTTTACAAAGCTTAAAATTTATTCTAGGCCTTTTCATATAATGTAAATTATCCATAATAAAAGTTCTTACAATATAAATTGCACATAAAGGCTTGAATAAGAGTTATACAGCATTTTAGGTTCCTTCACATAACTCCCTTTTTTAAAATGTACCCCCTGACACACACACCATAGCTCCCGATGATACCGAATGGATGCAAAAAGCACAGACTTCTAAAAGGGGCAATGTAATTCAAGTCGTAGTGGAGTTGCACTTGGTTTTTGGGGTTTCTTTTTTTTTTTTTTTTCATTTTATTTTTCAGTTCAAATTTTATTCTTAGTGACTGAACCTGTCATAGATGAAAAATGAGACATTTGACTCATTTTAATATAGGTGCAATTAGTTTTTTGGCTTTCTCATTGTGAGACTGAGTACTTTGACTTTCAAGCAGTTGAGGGTTTCCTTATTTAGATTTTAATGTCAATATTAGACCTTTAATGCCCCTGTTAATTTATCCACATTCAATCTCTTTATCTTATGGAAGTTGACAGTCTGCCACAGACACCAGTTGGAGTCATCCTTTTTTAATCTATATACAATGTCATCAAAAATTTTGTGAGATTCTCTGGTATCACAGCCGTCTATTGTTAATATTTGTATGTACCATTTTCTATCAATGTATGAATCTGACTCAATCTTCTAAAGCTTTTGCAGGATGAAGAGCTGGTTTCAGTAAAGGACCATTTGTTGTGATGACAGATTCTCCCAATTAATTTTTTATTAATAAACAATAGTCTTCCATAAGCAAATATGCTAAAAAATGCAGCTATAGTATTTATAGACTTTAAGGAGACCAAAAGCATGGCTGGTATTCCTCCTAGAATTTCAGATCCTTTGCAGCTTTGCATTATTTTTTTCTTAGATTTGAATGATCTTGGCTATATCACACAGGGTGGGGCAAAGTAGGTTTATGGTTGTGAGTATGCAAAACACAAAATTTATTCTTGTATTTATTAATTAATGTATTATTTTCCACATGAAGTATAATCCTATTTTGCCACGACCTGTATTTATGTACACATCAAGACTAGATTCTTTCCTTTGTTTCAAATATTTTATGTAACACCTATTTTCAAAAGTAGTAATGATCACTAACTCCATTCCCAGTTATATCACTTCCAAAGAATGCAATCCACTATTAAACATAGTGAAATAGAAGTTACCGTAACATTAGGGAAAAGCACCAGTGGGTACTTCTATAAGGAGTGCCAAAGTAAAGAAGTTTACATGCCCAGGAAATCAGAAAGAACTTACAGGTATAAAAAGTTTTAAATCCATAAATATCACATGAAAGATATAGCTAATTTAGCTATGGAAGGAGATATGACCTAGAAGTTGAAAGTTGTTGATTATAAGCATTTTTCTCAGACAAAAAAAAAAAGTTCTTTGCTAATAGAGGCTTCACTTAAATTTGTAAAAAATTATTTTTAAGAGATGGATTATTTAATCAAAGCTTTACTTTATTTCCTTTCTTTTCACCATTTTTCTTAAAAATTTAGAATTGTAACATCCCTGAAATCTTAAATTTCCTTACCTGGGAAACTCAATAGCCCTCCTTTCTACTTGTCTTAGAATGTTTAGCCATGTTCTCACTGATAAGTATGCTCTACGGAATGCGTGTGAGTTAGAAAAAGCTATGCTTCTGGAAGGATGTCTAGAAAAATTGTCTCCTACAAGGTTACTGTAGCCACTGAAAGAACAGGGCTTTGTAAGCAATTATCTTTGTGCAGTGCTTAATATTCCTTAGTAATATTTGACTGCCTTTGTAAGCTTTATGCAGTTTCAACATTTATCAATTTTATTTACCTCTGACATGGTGAGTCAATAAAGTCAATAATCGCTGTGTTATAAATATTGCTGTGTTACCAACTATCACAAAGTTAGCAGCTTCAAAAAACACACATATTGTATCCTATATACGTAGTTTCTAAAGATCAGAAGTCTGGGCTCCCAGTAGCTGGGCCCTCTATTCAGGGTAAAAACAGAGCTGTGTTTTTATCTAAGGCTCGGGGTCCTCTCTAAGTGCTCATAACTGTAGGCAAAATTCAGTTCTTGCAGTTGAAGAACTGAGGGCATCAGGATTTAAAAGGCAAGAAGGAGAAATTACTTTAAAACTCTAATGGACATATTAGAAATGAAAATTAAAACTAATAAAATACTTAATGGTTGAGATTACCAGCAAATAAACGCAACTAAGAAGAGGCTTTTAAACTGAAAGATAAGTCAAAATAAAATATAAAAATTGAAGAAAAATACGTTTAAAAAGATGAAAATAATGTAAAAAGCAAAATGGACACAGTGACATGGAAAAATTGTCTAACATATTGGGAGAAGAAAACAAAAAGAAAAGGTGCATAATTTCTGACAGTTTTAAAAAATTACTGAAGATATTGATTACAAGTTAAAAGATAATTTTTAAAAAATATTAACTAAAGATAACTACAGATTCAGGAAATATAAGTCACAAATAAGATAAATATAAAGATCAGAAAAATTTTAACTATCATAGGATAACCATTGAATATTAAAGACAGAAATAAACATTAAATATAACAAAAATATTACTACTTTCTAAAGAGCAACAAACAGATTGATATCTGCCTTCTCAACAGAAATCTTTGGAACTAAAAGACTATGTGGGACGATATCTTCAAGCCAGTATAAATAAATAGATAAATACACAAATCCATAAATAGCAGTACTATGAGAATTTTACATCCAAATTGAGAGAGTTGATATCTGGAAATCCATGCTAACAGAAATTAGAGAATTACCAAAGAATGTGAAGGAATGGAGAGTAACAATATAGGTTATGTTACTTTATCTAAACCATTCAAAATAAATATTGACTATATAAAACAACAATGATCTTTTTAGCATATAGTTATTTGTTTATTTGTTTTTTAATTGCTTATAAGGATCCCTGGCCTGTGTGGCTCAGTTGCCTGGAGCATTGTCCCATACACCAAAAGGCTGGGGATTCAATTCCCAGTCAGGGCACATACCTAGGTGGTGGATTCAATCACTGGTTGGGGCACATATTGGAGGCAACTAATAAATGTTTCTCACATTAATGTTTCTTTCTCTTTCTCTCACTTCCTCTCTCTCTATAAATCAATAAACATATTGTTTAAAAAAATTTTAATGGCTGAGAAGGAGAATAGGGTTAAAAGGGTTAAAGTGTTGCAAAATCTTGTAATTAAAAAAAAAGTATATTAATAGAAGTAGCCTATGAGTTTGCACTGCTCCTTGGCTAGCCAAAACCCAAGGATCCAGTCTTTATTTATTTATTTTTTTAATCTCAAATTCCTTTCTACACTGCCAATCCTGTGGATGTGAAGTTCTGGCTGTGACTTTTAGAAAAATTTACGAGCTATTCATCTAGACTTCTTATTATACTACTCTACCATTTTAAACTAGTTTAGATTCTATATTTTTTAAAAAATAATTAATATACATTGCCTATTCTTTTTGTCTGTGTGCAGTTAGAAAACTTCCTTCCATATTTTTAAAATTACTTATTTATTTTTATTGTATTTTTTTCATTACCATTTATCCCCCTTATACCCTCTTCTACCTCCACCCCTCCCCCTTCCTTTTAAATGCCAATACTACCACCATCTTCAGATACTATAGAAAATGCTTCTTCATTGTTACTTTTTCTATACTTCATATATTCATTTACAATCTGGCCCAGAGCATCATTCAATAAATATCTGTTGAATGAATAAAGAAATGAATAAATGATTAATAAATCAGAACTAATAATTGTACACGAGCAACTGCATTTTGAAAAACAAAACAAAAAACCCTTCTATTTTAAGAAAAAATATATTTGTTTATAGCTTAACTTAAATTGAATAATTTTATTTTATTAATATATGCATAATTGTAAGATTAAAATTGGGATTTAAGTTGTGTTTTGTTTAGAGAAACTGTACAAAAATATATATAATCAATCATTTAGTGTAGAGGTTATCATGGTTGCTGATTATTTTAAGTTAGCTAGTTTAGGTCATTAAGCTGTCTTGGATATATTATCGTTAATTAAAAAAATAAAAGTGTGCTGATCATAGTCTAAACTATTATGGAATTCAGAATTTCATTTTGAAATGTGAAGGCTTGAAAATTGGAATTTTGATTTCTGTGGAACACAGTATTAACAAGTACTCTTTAAGAGCTATCAGATTTACACTGTAGAAATCTATACACTATATAGTGAGTTATCAAAGTGAACATATCTAATGTCCCCACTCCTATTAAATACACATTAAGGAACTCTAATAATTCAGTGCATTTAGCTCTAGGTAAAGCCAGCTACTAGGTTCAATGTTATTAGCAGAAATTAGAGTCATTGGTTTTAAACTGACTTTTTAATAGCACCAACTACAAAACTCTTGTCCATGCTTCCAATTGTTCCTTATTACCTGTGAGTATCAGCAGGGTAGTGACTAGTACAGAATGTGGAGAGTTTTATTTATTTCACTCATGTAAGCAACATCTAAACCATTGTCCATAATAGCACATTATATGTACAATTTTGAAGCATTTAACTTCACATAACTTGAGCATTAAATGTAAAGTGGCTAGGACAAACTCTCATCTCTAGCTCTGCGATTTACAGCTTCATGTCAGAGCTCAGAGAAATGGACTTAGTCTTTCTGATATTCTGGGGAAATGATCTATCCTGTGGCAATATGAAGATTTTATATGTCATGAGCTGTATAAAAGGTAAGACTTAAATTATTTTTTTTACTTCATAAAGCAATTTCTGCATATAACAGTCAGGACCTAGCTTCCTCTTGATTTACATCTACAAAACACACAGAGCAGTATAGTATGCAAGATACTGGTTTCCAAATATTCCATGTAGAAAATATTTGTTCTGCCTGGATGTATTTCCTTTGAATGGTACCAATTTTAGCCAGGGAAGTGAAACATGCCCTGTAACTGGCTGAAGAGGAAGCCATTTAATCTACCACAGTATCAGGGGAGCAGGACCACATAGTGTTTTCCACTACAGGATTGCTTTTTGCCAGGTTTGCATAGAGCCAAGGTTCTATCCCTCTCACAGGATGTGCTGACATCTCTGGTCTTCAATAGGAAAGAGAAGGGGGCTTCTGGGAGCACTCAGAGCACTGGAAGTTCTAAGATCTTATTATTTTAAAATAAAATAATGGCTACTGTTATCAGGCAGGTATTATTACAGTATGTTTTTCTCTAGTATCTGAAATTATCATTAAAAAATGTAGTTGAGGTTTTGAGGTTGCATATTCAACTTAAACCAGCTTAAGTATTAATTTAAGGATGCTAATGTATCTTAGAAAAATTCAAGAAGACCAATGGGACCAGGCCTTAACAACAAGCTAAAAAACAAAGTTCAGACATCATCATGACTATTCTTCTGCCTCTGTGTACCTGACTCTAAACCTGTTTAGCTACTGGTCCATAATCCCCAACCCCCTACCCACCCCAGCCTCCTACTCAGGTCAGCTATAATTCTAAAAATAAAAATAAAATACAACTCCTTGTACAGGCAATTGACTTTGAAGCCCAAAACTGACTCCCAAATTTGAAAGCTGGGACCAAGAATGAGAGAGATCAATATCTTTTAGGGTTGCCAGATATAATAAATAAAAACACAGGGTTTCTAGTTACATTTAATTTTCAGATAAATAATAAATAATTGTTCACTATTCATCTGAAATTTAAATGTAGCTGAGTGTCCTGCATTTTAACTGGCAACCCTAGGATCTTATCATGGACTTGGGACACATAAAATGTATGAGATTGTCAGCTGCTAATGGCCCTTCTATGCCAAGGGCATTCTTGTCAGCATCTTATACCCGTCTTTGCAGAGTTTACGGTTGTAAGTAAGATCTTCCTCTTTAAACTCTCCATCTCTCTTTTCAGAAAGTCAATTTAATATTTTTTAAACATGCTCAAAACAGTGAATAGCTGTTTTAACTTTGGTGAGCTACACATCTAGATTTTTTTAAAAGCAGAAAAAGGAGAAAGTATCTTCATACCTTTAATTACTATGGATAGCTCTTCTTTTCAACTCTAAAGAAATGCATAAAACCATAGAAATCACTTGGAAAAATTCTTAAAGAAATTATAAGAAATTTATTTCCAAAGCTTATCCTCTGATCATAGGTCAGAGAATCAGAATAATGACTCTCATGAAAGGACAACTAGCTTAACTTATTTGGATAAAGGAAGAAAAAAAACCAAAACTTGGTACAAACTGAAAATTTATTGTAAGATTTAAATATTAAAGTTTAGCTGGCTTTGGAAAAGGATGCTAATTTTAATATGTAATTGGTCTCACTACAAGTTTGAGTTATTGGCCTTTTCAATTTCATAAAAATCCAGTAAATATACATTAGTTAAAAACAAATAGCCTAGAATTATCCAATGTTAACAACAACAAAAAAAAAATTAAGGTGAAAATAACTTTTACAGGTTTTGGCTCAGCAATTTCCAAGTTTATTAATTGAAAGTATCACTGAAATACTCCATATAAAAATACCCAGTATTGTCATTTAGAAAATTATTGCTTATGTATTAAATATGAGTATTATATTTAATATAATTTTTACTTAAATAACTAGAAAAAGATTTAAATATACAAAGCATTTGGCTAAAACTTTTTAATTTGTAAAGTTCAGGGCATAGTATTACTGCCTTAAGAATATTTCTTAAGAAATATACTGTTTAAGTAAGCACAGAATTTAAAATAAATTTTGAGAAATTTGAAATATTTACATGATTAATGTGGTTAAGAAAAATGTTGCCATATGCTAACCAAACTGAAACATTATCCGAAAGCAGAACCTCTTTAAAAGCAGTTAAGAATAATCCACAAAATAGTGGATTGATGAAATCGGTCTTGTTGCTTCCAAAAAAATAATTATGCAGAATAAAACTTAATTTTAAAAATATTAAAAACATAAAAAGATTGACAAGTTAATTAACCTCATTGATTTAAGCACTTTTCTAAAGAAATAGGATTCTAGCCAAAGTATTTAAATTATAAAAAATTAAGAACCATGGATTTTGATTCATAGTGCCTGGGAAAGAATTTTGGTTATGCCCTTGTCAAAACAAATAACTTAAAGCAATTCATTTATGTACTTAGTTCCTTCATCTTTATATGGGATGACAATACACAGCAAATTAACTGGTATATTATGAGGCTCAAATAAGTGATCATTAATAATGTTATTCAAATCCCAATACTTCTCTCAGCACTTCGTGGTCTGTATTTTGTCTCTGTTCTCTAAACTCCATCTCTCTACCCTCATGGGCTCACAGCTTGACTACACTACACAGCTTTTACTGCATGGGAACACTGCCAGTAGTGATAAACCACTTCCAGGCCTGGCCTTTCAAAGCCTGCATGATCATGTATGATGTCTTTCCCCTCTTTTTTAGACAATCAAATACAGAGAACCCAGAGGAGAACTCCAGACCTTAGGGGATTGTGGTGCCACTAGACAGAAGGAACACCTGCTCTCAGTGACTGCTAAAGGCGAACCCCCACATTCTAGAAATAAAATTGCATTGTGTCCAGTGACTGAGAGGAGGTTGGCCAATGTGACTAACAGAGGGAAAAAGAAAAATTCACAGATCCAATTGTTTTCAACTAAATGTGTGTAAGAGACCCCACTACCACAGATGAAAAGATTACAAGCATAGACTCAACTACCACAGTGTCTATATCGTTGTCATACACTGACTTCTTATATAATAGTGCAATATGACATAATAAAATAATAATAACTAGCATTTATTTAACATCGATTATATGCCAATCACTACATTAAGGATATCATGTGATTGATCTCATTTAATACATCAAACCCATCAGTCAGGCATCATCATTATCTCTATTTAACTGATGAAAAGTTGAGACTAGGGGGGTTAAATAACTTCCCATATCAATCTAGCTGGTAAATAGAGGAAAGATGTTGAAGCATGTCTAACTACAAAGCCCATAGAGGTAATTATTTCACTAACGTAGGGAACATGAAAGAGAGCTGTAAAGATAGCCAGGACACCAGGAAACCAAACCCAGCCCCAACACTACTAGTAAGTACTGTGTGATCCTGGCAAATTATTTCACCTTTCTGCATTTCAGACTTTTGTGGTTCTTTAAAGTGGTAATTTTTTTTTTTTTTTTGGTAATTCTTGTCCAAGATCAGAAATTTTTCAATTGCTCAGAGATTGACCACCTTCTAAATCAACTTCGCTCATGCTTATATGCTTATCTCCCAAAAAGAAGATATTCACAAAATTCTAACCTTGTGACATCAGAAGAAAATGTAAAGTAGCTGTCAATCTGTTTGGGGGCAATTCCCGAAGTGAATAATAGTATAATGCATTTCCCTTGGGAAAAAAAAGCAAAAGTCATACTTTTATATTTAAGATTCTAATACAAAATTTCCTTCTACTCATAATGCTATATAATGAATTAATGATAATTTTGAGAAGGAGGAAAGGAGGGAGAGAGAGAAAAAAAATAGAAAGAGAGACTTGACTGATTAGAGAAATGACTTGTTCTGTAAGTAAGGTTGCAGGTGTCTCGTATATACAGGACATCTAGAATTAATTATTTTGTTTCACATGCTATCTTGACTTTGTTGGAATATCTTAAAAGGCCTGTATTGTGTTTTTTTCAATATTTTAAAAACAGCAGTTAGAGTTATTTCTATTCTACAGTTACTAATTACTGTTTAAATCATTTAAATATGAACATTAGTTGAGAATCATACAACCAAAAATAAAAATTTGTACAAATTATATGGTATCTTCTGCAGGTTTGGCTAAGGGAAAGAACAAAATGGGGCACTGAGATTTAAATATACTTATTTTTCATATTCAAGAAAGAACAAGATTTTTTTTAGTTAAAATCTCAGGTTCTGAACAACTAATCATCGTTAGAGAAAACTTAAGTCAGTAGCCTTCTCTGAAAGTCAGCCAATCAGTGACAGCACCTTGCTTCTAACAAACTGACGATCAACAAGTCTTGTTCCCATGCCTATGATTCTGAAAGGTAGACTTCCAAAGAGGCCGTACTCCCCAAAACACACTAACACAGATTCAAGATGTCAATCTCCAAACACTTCTGTTTCTTAAAATTCACTAGTCCCTGAACATAGGCTTCCTAACACTTTATGTGTAATAAGTATGTCTGTGCTTTCCAAGTACATCTGTTCCTTGAAGGCAGATAAAAAGTTCATCTTTCTTAAAATACATCAGATGTGAGCTGAAGATATTATTTTGCATGTCCCCCTGTCTTTCAATAGTTCAACACCTATTTATAGTTAGTTAAGAGTTTAAACTTGTGAATAACAGATACACCCATTAAATATGAGATGATCAAATTCAATCTATAATTCTGGTAATTGTTATCATCTCTTTATTATTATTATTATTGTTATTATTGTTATTATTATTATTATTATTTTGTGTATGTTTGAAACTCAAAACACTAAACACCTGGTAGTGTATATTTCTGGATATATTTTCTGAACACTAAACACTTATTAAGCAAGGAAAAAGCCCTTTTGAAGTAATTTGTACAGTATGCAATTACTTACTCCACATCAAAAATGGTGGAATAAACTAGCATATACTAAGAGCTAAGCATATAAAATGTATGATTTGTTCAATTAGTTCCAGAGAAAGTTATAAAATAAAAAGATTAACAGAGAAATTAAGATGAAGATGAAATAATTACAAAAGAATCTACAATAATCTTTTGCACCATGACATTATCAGTCTTTTAGCTCAAGTAACTGAATGTACCACTACCAGAAGTATTTTCAGACTCCAGAATTGCAGGCAAGTTTAAAATTGCCAGGAAGAAATGTACTAGGGTTAAAAAAAAAAAGAAGAATATGCCCTGGCTGCTGTGGCTTAGTGGATTGAGCGTCGGCCTGTGAGCCAAGTGTCGCTGGTTCGATTCCCAGTCAGAGCACATTACTAGGTTGCACGCCAGGTCCCCAGTTGGGGGCGCAAGTGATGTTTCTATCCTTCTCTTTCTCCTTTCCCCTCTCTCTAAAAATAAAATAAATAAACAAATAAATAATTTTTAAAAATGTAATAGCTCTTAATGCTATTGTAGATATTATCAAAGATCTAAATGTTTCATGTTTTTATGGTACAGCCTAGGATGTAAGTAATGATGATGCAGAAGTAATTCTTCTGCTACTGCAATTTTTTTTTCCCTTGGGAAAAAAAAGTTCCCGTCTAAGGCTATTGTGAGTAAAATTTTATGCAGCTATGACTTCAACAACATTAGCAGAAAGTCTCATGTTGGGTTGGAAGTTAATGAGAAAATTGTTATTGTTTTTGGTGAAGATAATACACATTTTGGGGACTATTTTGCGTGCAAGTACAGACATGTTTATACAAAACTGGATCAAAGCATGATTGATTCTATAGAAGATATTGACTGCTCTGGTCATATTTTACATAATGTTGTTCAAATAGTATCTGATGTCCTTTCTGTTGGTATTAAAGACATCGTTACAAAACTGTTCTCTTCCTTCAGTAATTATTCTCTTTTAATGGAGCAATTAAAATATTTTTATAATTTTACCAGTATTTTCAATCCTTTTACATTAAAAAACCCACTTGTTCTCTTAAATGCAGCTGACAGATATCTAAGTGTACTTGAAGTACTAAAATTATTCTTTACTTCTAAGGACTCAAAAATTCTTGCTGACTTTTTAAATAATCTATGGAATAGGGCCTAGTTATTTCTTATCCAAAGTTTCCAAAATCTCTTTAGTAGTAGAATTATGCAATTTGAGAAAGTGACGTGAGTGTAATTAAAGTATTTAATTGCTAGAAGAAATGTGCTGAGTACATTAAAGAAAGAATTGATAAACTTTACATACGTTTAAGTGTCAAGGCTGATGGGACAAAAGCCCCCTTTTCAGGCCTTTTTGCCAGAGCTTGTTGGACCTCATAAAGCATGACTGACCCTAACTGTTTTATAAGCCCCTCTCCTCAGGACTAGAAAATTACTGGAAGCGCCCTGAAGGCACAGAGGCCCTGGGAGTTTGCTAAACGGAAGAGACCAAACACTAGGGACAGGACCCGAAGATAACATTGAAACAAGTTGCAGCCCAACGGAAACATCCTGCTCTACAACCACGCCATTACCCACAAAAGCCCAAAGCCTAACCCCTCAGGGCCGATGGTATCTGTATCTAGCCCTTTCCCTCTCTTGGGAAAGGAAAATAAAAACTTTCACTCTCTGCACTTTTTACTCTTTGTGAATTCTTTTACAGCCCATGTCACCAACCACCCTAACAAAGGCTGTATTTAAAAGGACAACATTGCTTATTAAAAGGGAAAAAAAATTCCAGTTTCAAGTGGATAACTATTATGTCATAAAAGATGGTTATTATGTGCTTCAAGAAATTAAATTTATAGAGCAGTTCACAGAGTTGTTAACTTTATGGCAGTACATGTTCAATAGACCAGCTCATAATGCTAAAAGTGAGTACATTTTTTTCATTTAAAAATATTCAGTGGACAAAAGAGAGAAATAAGTTAATCGTGACCACTGTGGAAGCTATGTTATGATGTAAATGGCATATATAATGGAGCTATGTGGAATTTCATTGACAAGTTTTGTAAAACAAGAAATTGTTAAGGAGAAAAATCATTCAAGATATATAATAAAAGGTATATAGTTTACAGGCATAATTTATTTCATTTAACAACATTTTTAGGGTAAGTGTAGCTCATGTAATATTTTTATTTTATCTCAATAAACATATGCATAGGCAGTTAGGGATAATTCAAATTTAACTGGGCACCCTGCACTTTCTCCCCATAAATCTGGCAACCTTCTTTGATAGATTGTTTTTAATGTCAAATAAAGCAATTAAGAGAAATTACCCTTTGAATAAAAAGTCTGCTTTTAATGTAAGAATGTCAGGAAGAACAAATCAAGAAAAGGCTCATCTCTGCTGGATGAGGTAGGAATAGAGTGTTTCTCACTGAGGCTGCCTTCAGGAAATATCTTGATTTTGAGAGAATGCTTTGAGACAGAGTTCAAACTTGACAATTTTCCTTAAGAGAACAGGTCAAACAATGAGGTTCTCAAGATTTATGTATTTTAAGTCATAGGTATCCTATTAAAAATTTAAAAAAGAACAAGAAAGGGGAAAAAAAAACACCCTCCCTCATTGAGAAATTGCCTGCCTGGGCAAGAGGTTAAAAAAGAGCAGGCAGAGGGGTTACCATCTTCTCCTTATCCTCATATTTGCAACAAATTGGCTTCATTTTCATTGCTAGTAATTTGTATTCTGATTTTGCCATGTTTGTAATATACTTAAGGTACTTCAAAATCAATTCCATAATTATACTTAAGATAATTCAACACCTGGAAAAAGAATCCTTGACCATGCACATACTTATTGTAGCTAATATACTCCTACAATTTCAAGATTATCTACAATATAATTCCCCTTGCTAATTATTTTTAATCTTGCAAGAAAATCCCTTTTCTCTATAAACCCTTTTCTTTATCACATATTTCAGCATTCATTTAGAATTTTACATATTCACTCTAAACTGGAATTTTTGCTTCCTTTTCAATTTTTCATATTTTTTAGTTTAATTTGACCTCAAATAATCTATGGGGTAGCAGCTATGTGAAATATTAAATGGTTTATCACAGTGTCTTAGAGATTCCTCTATGAAAAATGTTTTTTCAGATTATAACTGAAAAATCATCTTAAATTTTTTTATCATTTGCCATCCATCTTTGTCATCCATCGCTAACTTTGCTGGCAATAATGTCGTCGTCGGCAGCCATCCGTCTCGAGAGACGATGGTGTAGCTTCTTAAGAGTCTATCTGCACCGCCGAGAATGGTTGTGCAGTCCGACTCTGGAGTGACACGGTATCTGTCTCCTCCCGTGTTAAATCGACATCTTGCGATGATGCTGGAGTATCCTCTCCAGTGAAGCTGAAGCTACAGAGCCTGGGCAGGGTGATATGGAGGGTCTGCTGTTGCCCATGCAGCAGACCCCCCCTCTCTTCGCAGCTGAAGGGTCCAAGGGAAAGACGGAGTCAATACAGCTTGGCTTCAGGTGCGCCGCAGGAGTTGCCGGTGTTGACTACAACGTCAAACCGCCTTAGGGACTCCGGCTCCGGATTTTCTGTCGGGGTTTACTCCCTTAGCCTTTCCCCTGAAGAGGTATGCCGCAAGGCAGCGGAGGTATGCCGCAAGGCAGCGGAGGTTTTTTGGAATCAGAGTTTTCCTTCTCTGATGTGCCCTGACTGGAAGATCGAACCAGCGACACTTAGCTCGCAGGCCGACGTTCAATCCACTGAGCCAAACCAGCCAGGGCTTGGCAATAATGTAATACAGCAGATAATCAAGTATTAAATTTCTTGAATATTTAAAATATGGTATAAATTAAGAAAAGTGAGAGGTTAATATTAACAAAATTGCTTGGGAAGAAATTAATAAAAATATATTGTTAAGGATAGGTGTTAAATATATTTTAAGGATAATTTATAAATAGTATTGTAATTGTGTCCAATTTGCCTAGGTTTTACAGTAAATACGTAGTTCCTGTATAAAGCTTTTGCCTAGAAACAAAGAAGAAAACAGTGTTGTTAATTGCATTTTTGTGGAATGGTAAAATAAAAGACACGGAAGCTAGAAAAGGTGTGGCTTTATTTAAAAGAATTTGTATATTTTCATTTTTATATTTTCCAATGAAATTAATATATATTGATTTTTAAAACTTGATGATTAAAAATAAGATATGGTTTCAATGTCAAAAGAAGATATTGCAAATATGTGAATATATTTCGGTGTATATATTGTCAAAATTAAATCACTTTATGACATTTTTAATAAAACTCTTCATTTTTTCTAGTAATTTCAAATTATTACCATGACCAGTTAAAAAATTTTACAAAAAAAAAAATTGTAATTGTGGTAAACGCACTTAGGAGCACTTCCCAATTACAATATGCTAATATACTATTATATCCACCAGGCTTTATGTTGAACCAACAAAGTGGTATAGAAATAGATTCTTCATTTTATAGCAATGAATAAAAGAAGAAAGATTTCAAGAAAAAGAGATCATTTTGAAAATAACTGTGTTAATTATTATTTGGTTTATAAATTTTACAGTACTGAATTTCAAAAATATACATTAGAGTCTATTCCCTAAAAGGACTATCAATTCTTCAAGATACTGGAGTTATGAACCTCTTAAATAAGTGAAACAACAGTAATTTTATCTGAAGTCAACTCCACAGTAAATGGTGCATAAACCAATACAAAATGACGTTTGTAACCATTCATTTCTTTGCATGATGTGAAAGAAATTCAACCACATTAATTACATTATTCATGAACTGTTGAGAAGGTAGAATAATGAGAACTTGTTATTTGAGATTGAGAGAGAGACAGAATTAGTACATGCCAGGCTGGCAAGGTGACGATCCTACACTGGGCTGGATCTTGGTGTAAAAGGGAGAGCTGAAAGGAAAATATTTCTCTAGAAAAGTTTGACAACAACAAAAATAACCGAATGTAAAGAAACTCAGGTCTCGTATGCTTGCACATCACATTTTCTGATATGTTAACTCCTTTCCTTCAGAAATATATGAGCAACAGTAGCTGCAATTACAAACAGAAGAATTCAGTGATTAAAATTAAATATGTAAATAAAGTATACCACCCCTCTATTTTTAAGGAGTTAAAAAGCACCAAGCAGCAGTATCTTATTCATTCTGGTTAGGTCATGGAGGATTTTCTGGATAAAAATACACCTATCCTACTCCTGAAAGATAAGTAGGGAACAGTCTGAGTATGATAGGTACTAACTCTTTAAATATTTGGTAGAGTTCACCTCTGAAGCTGTCTGGTCCTAGGCTTTTGTTTGTTGGGAGGTTCTTTTCTTTTCTTTTATTACTGCTTTAGTTTCATTATTAGTGTAGAGACTGGTCTGTTCAGATTCTCTGTTTCTTCCTGGTATAGTCTTAAAAGGTTGAATGTTTCTAAAAATTTATCCATTTTTTTCTAGATTGTCAAAGCAGTTGGCATATAACAGTTCATAGTATTGTTTAATGATTCTTTGTATTTCTATTGTGTCTGTTGTAATCCCTACTCTTTAATTTCTGATTGCATTTATTTATGTTCTCTCTTCAGCTTGATGAGTCTTACTAGTGTCCTGTCAATTTTATTTACCTTCTCAAAGAACCAGCTCTTAGTTTCATTAATTTTTTCTATTGTTTTTCTATTTTATTCCTGTTCTAATATTTATTATATTCTGCTTACTTTGGATTTTTTGTTCCTCTTTTTCTAGGTGTACATTTATATTGCTTATTTGAAATTGTTCCTGCTTCTTAAGGTAGGCCTGTATAGCAATAAATGTTCCTCTTATAACTGCTTTTGCTGCATCCCATTGATTTTGTAAGGTTGTGTTGTCATTTCTGTTTGTCTAGAAGTAGTTTTTTTTATTTCCTATTTGATTTCCCCTTTGATCCATTGATTGTTTTGAAGCATGTTTTTTAATCTCCATATATTTGTGTTGTTTTTTTTCTACTTCTTTCCTGCAGTTAATTTATAGCTTTATGCCATTGTGATCAGAAAATAAGCTTGATATAATTTCAATCTTCTTATATTTATTGAGGCATGTATGTGATAATTTTGTAAAAACTTTCCACCCTAGGTGTCGATCAATAGATGTATGGACTCAGAAGATGTGGTACACACACGATGAAATATCACATGGCATTAAATCTAATGAAATCTTCCCATGTACAAAAACATGACTGGATCTAGATGGTATGGTGCTAAATGAAATAAGTCAGGCAGAGAAACATAAATATCATATGGTTTCACTTATATGTAGAATCTAAAACAAAATAAAACAAAAACAGACTCATAGAAACAGAGACCAAAAGATGGTTATCAGAAGGGTAGGGATGGGGAGATGGGTAAAAAGAGAAAGGGGAATGTAGCCAATAATATTGTGATAAGTTTGCATGGTGACAAGATCTTTACTAGAAACAATGGGGTGACTACATTGTAAGGTATAAAAAAAGTGAATCACTATATGTACGTTTGACATTAATATAACCAATATAAGATTGTATACCAAATATAATTAAATTAAAAATAGTTATTTTTTAAAAGATGAGTAAGGATTATCTAGTTGAGATGGTACTGAAGATGATGAAGGAAAGAGGGGACTAGTGCAGAAATAGAGTAAGAAAAGGGAAAATAAATAATACTGTCACCCACTTATTCACCAAACCTGAAAATGAAGTCATCTTTACCGCCAATTTTTAATATTATATCCTCAATATTTTAAGTGGATTCTATTTTTTTATTTATATACCAAAAAGAGAGTATCTGAGCCGTTCTCACTTTGTATACCAAGTTCTTAACACAAAGCTCAGAACAGTTCTTAGAGTAGGTGTCTAATCAATCTTTAATAGAAAATAAATAAATAATCGCTTATGCTGAAAAATGTTTTCAGGTATTCACATTATTTCTTGCCTTATGTATTGCAATCAATTTCTAAATGGTTCCCATGCTTAATATTTCATTCCTCTCTTCTAAAGTGTGGATAAGACTATATCATTTTCATAATATAAAAGTATCTCTTTTTATGTTTTCATTTTATAATCTTTCAATGATTAAGCTTCAATAAATCTGACACATTGCTACAATAATATAAAAAGTGTAAAAGAACTGAGAAGGAATTTTACACTACAAAGAGCTTTCTTTTATTAATTCCACTTTTAGAAATCTGTTTAGTAAGAAACATAACTCCAAATATAAAACAGTAAAGTTATGCCCCCAAATTTTTTGTTACAATATAACTTAAAGGAGTAAAAATTCAAATAACCTAAATAAATAACAATAAGTAAACTATTTAAATTCTGGCATTTTCTTTCAATATAATGATAGTATAAATAGTAAAAATAATAACTATCAATGCTTTATACTAATGTAAAAAATGCTTATAGTAGCATAAGTTAAAAAATAATTAAAATTTTATAAACAAAAATTACTCAACATATGATATTTTACATATTTGACAAATGAAAGTATACTTCCATGTAATACTATATATCTGTGCATATACATATATCAAGATTACATATGTGCACAGAAAAATGTGAGAAGTACAACTGAACCATTTCATTTTTTCTTCTAACGTGAGAAATTTGGGGAAAAGTCTTTTAATCTTTTAATCTTTTTCTTACACAGTTAAGGTTTGTTTGAATTATTTTAATGAATAAATATTTTAATAATAATTTTAAAACTATATTTTTCTTAACGGGTTATAGATACTTTCTGAAATATTTATGAATGGAATACAATGTCTGAGATGAGCTTAAAAATAATCCATGAAGAAGGAATGTGTGTGTGGCAGGTATGTAGGGGTTTATTACAGTGTCCTATTTTTATGTTTATACATTTCCATAATAAAACTAAGACATTATGGATAAAGCTGAAATCCTCCTTAATGCTGTCTAATCCTAGGACCCTTCCCTTCCCCAGGCAACCACTGTTTTCAATTTGCTCTTAAGTCTTCCAATTTTCTGGGCATTTAAGTACTATGTATGTATTCACAATGGATGAGAGATAGTGTTTCTAAAGAACTGCTATCATGGCAGTGATACCATCCTGATGTGTTGTCCTGTCTTGTGCCTGCTCCCGGCCCTATGTCTTTAGCAACAATCGGTGTGGCACAATAGAGGTCTGACCCATGCTTCCACTGTCACACTGTGTAGCACGGTGAGGGTGTACTCCAGATTATTTACCCATCTCTGCAATGAGGGACATTTATATTGTTTCCATTTTTCTGTGACTACAATCATTACTTCAATAAATATCCTTGGATGTGTCCCCTCATAAATAAATAAATAAATAAATAAATAAATAAAAACAAAAACTAAAGACTCAAGAAATATACACAAAAAATATTGAGAAGATACTTCAAAATGGAAAAAGTATTTATATGGTGGTAATAGAGGAAAATTTTAAATTCCCCATCTCTATTTTGTATTTACCTCTAATAAGCATTATTAATAATAAGATATAATCAACATTTTTCTTTTTATATTAAAATATTTGTGAAATTGCTTTAAAAATTATACTTTGTGCTTTTCTATATGTGCAGTGATATGCTTCATCAGGGTCAAGATTTGTTTGCTGCATAAAATATATTAAATATAACTTCATGATTATGTGGGAAAATTAAGGTCCAGTCTATGGATTACCATTTCTAATGATGTCCTTTCTTAGAGTGAGTTTAAACAAGATAAAGATGAAGAGAAAGGGTAAATAAATTTGAGATTAGAGACCTAGATTGTGTTGATTGGTATTTGTACTTATTTAAGATCTTACTTGCATCAGCCATTGGTGTATCAAGTTGGTGCAAAAGTAATGTTTGACTTTTTCAAAAGAAAGTTTTAGATAATATTTATTAAATTTGTGCCTCTTCTTATAATTTTTTGATGTCACAATGATTAATTTATACCTTATTTTTTCAGATTATCGAAGTATGGTTCATAATTGTCTGCAATACTTGCACCCAAGTATGGCATTTATAAGCTAGTTGACAGATGGAATGAGGTTCTAGAAAGCAAAGGAGGTTATGTTAATGAATAAATACTTTCATAATCAATCATGGGCTTTTTCATTTTTAAAATAGACCTCAAAATTGGGCATTACTTTTGCACCAACCTTATCTTTTTGTGCAGGACCTCTGCCAGACCCCAACAAGCTTGGGCCTGAGGGAGGGGAGATGGCCGTGCGGGAGAGCCCTTAGGAGTCCACTGCAATCGGCTTCCTGCTGGAGGCTGCACTGTAGCGCTGAGTCACCAAACTAGCAAGATGCCCCTGACAGCGCTGGACTTGACAGGGAAACTAGTTTACTCTCCTACCTGCAGTGAGTTTGCAAGATTCCAGCTCCTTTTTCTCCCAATAGTTTTTCAGATAATCATGGATAGTGTGTTTACCTTGGTATTCAGCTGTTGCTGGTCATCAAATTTCAAAAGTTTTTTAAAAATTATTTAATAGGAAACAAGTTCTATGTATAGCTAATGCCAAATAGTCTTGTTTGCAAAGAAGGTAATATTTAAAAGAGGGGGGAAAAAGAAAGAGACTGTAATCCACTCATGCTGTAATATTAGAGAGGATTTTAGGAAGACATTTGGGAAAGATTAATGATGTAGGGTAAAATGATATTTTATCTGAAAAATGAAACATGGCCTTTGGGATCCTTGTCATTTATCTTGCCTCTTGCTTACAGTAGGGACACTTTCCCATTTAGTATTGCATCCCATCTACAGTCTTTCTTTTTCCAGTGTTTTATTGAGATAAAAATGACATACAATATTAGAAAATGTATTTTTCATGAGAAGTTTCTGATTTACTATTTCATGTGTACCTTATTAACATATTAATTATTCCTTCATATTTGATATTATCTAAGCAGTAAAGATTGCTCCTAAACCAATGGCATTGCCATTGAATTATCTGTTCATCTTCCTGCTTCCCCAACAGTAGATGCAAAGTCCTGCCCTTAATAAACTCAGTAAATAATCAGTTCACACAGTCAGCGTGCAATAATAATATATTTCTTTTCTGTATGCTAATTATATTTCTTTAAAATATATTTCTTCAAATTCTTCAAACAAAATAAAAACTTCAAAATCTTCTTATCATTGGCATGATAATCTTGCTCTGTTTACTTCCACAATATTCCCAGAATGGTAGAAGATGTCATCCAGTGGCAAATGCTTCAGTTGTCATAAGCATTCAGCTCTCAAGGTTCACTGTTTACACACACGAGGAGTTTATTGCTTTATATATCATCTCCCATCGTGGGATTGTGGTTTACAGCATTGACCTCTTTCAAAATGAGAGCTGTGGCTCCACATAACCACAGGTGGGTACTTTTTTCAACAAGAGGAATTCATAACATAGAAAGAGGATAAAAGCTTTATACCAAAACATTAACTTGGTTTTATTACTAGCCTCAGAGAAAACTTTTTCTTATTGAAATAGTAAATATGAGATCTAATAAGAAAACACATTTAGATGCGTGAGTGAGGAGATATACATTTTTATAGGAGCACATATGAAAATATATACTTTAAAACCTTTCTAACATATGCCTACTTAAATATATTCTATTTTATTTTGAGACTTCTTGGTTGTTTGGAAGCTAATATATCTCTGTGTGATCAACATATTTTAATGCATATGAAAGTAAATTTTTTATCAGGCTGTATTTATACAATAAATTTTTTAGTTGAGATTGGGTAATTGGGATAGCATTTGTTATTACTGAAATAATGTAGTTTTTGTTTGCTTATAGTTTTACTTAAAAAGTCTAAAATGAGAGATTTTATCCTAATTTATTATGCATTGGCTAAAAACTATATAAGAAGGGAGTTGGTTTTTGTTTTGTTTATAATTTCCAAGCATTTGTAGGTTTTTAATTCTACATTTATTTTTTCCAGATTTTTATGTTGGTTGTTTAGTACCATTTCTACTATTAGAAAACATGAATAATTTATTACTGACATAATTCAGAATCCCTTTATCACTATTTTTTGAGTCTGTTTAATCTATCAAAAGCTGAGAAAACAAATTTAAAGTTTTACATATTATTGTTTTTTTTCTATTTTCTCATATACTTGATTTATCATTTGTTCATTTATTTACTTATTCCTGTAGTTAAGAAATTTTATTAAATATTAAGTATAACTAATTCTCTTTGAAAAAGAAAAAAACTAGGGCAAGAGTCAGTATAAATTTCTGCATTATGGGATATTTATTCTAGTAGAAGAAACAAGGAAAGATAAATAAAATATAAAACTCTTTCAAATATTGAGATATGCTATGGAGGAAAATAGAACAGAGAGGGAAAGGGGAAAAATGAAATAGAGTAATGTCATTTAAAATTAGATGATGAAGAAAATACCATCAAAAATCCCGAGGCAAAGAAGCAGGATTCTTCAGTCTCTATGATGAGATTGAAAGCGAAGGGAAAACAATGGCAAAGACCCAAGAAGAGCATATACTTGGAGTTTTAATGAAACAGCAAACATGCCAATGTGGTTAGAGCACCAAAACAAAAATGGACAATGGTAGGAGAGGATATTAAAAAAGAGAATATGGAAGACTTAGGGGAGGGCAAGAAGCGCAAGAGTTTCCTAACCTAGGTTCAGTCATATTGGGAATTTTATAAAAAAACCGTGATTGGTAATTGGTACTTAAAAATAAGTCAAAGGGCTGTAAAGTACCACATAGGGAATAGAGTCAATGATATTGTATTAACTATTTATGGTGCCAGATGGATACTGGAAATATCAAGGGGACACTTTGTAAAGTATATGATTGTCTAACCATTATGTTGTACATCTAAAACTAGTACAAACAATATTGAATGTAGACTGTAATTGAAAAATAAAATTAAAAACAACAACAAAACCAATGATCAGAACCCTCCTCAACCATCTAATTAAATGAGAATCCCTGGGTTAGTAAATGAAAATCTTGACCAACCTTCCCTCCTTCCTTCCCTCCTCTTTTTCTTGTTTGTTTAATTTTGTTTTCCTTTACATTTCAAGGCATTTTTAATATGCTTCCAATGGTAGGAACCAATAATGTGTGCAAAATTGGGCTGAAAGCTGGAGGTTTGAATTAAATTTCATATTAAAAAATAATTATATTGCCATTTTCACTATCTGGTGTGCAATAGATCTTGTCTCCCACATACCTAGGCAAAAGAGAAGTTCTATTTTCTGAATAGAAACTTTAAACTCAGTAAAGACAGACATAGTTGAAAGTGAGGAAAATGTAATAAAAATAGAGACATTGAGTCAAAATCTTAATTCTAAGTACTGAGATGCCTCATCTCACAGAACCCATGTAGCCAGGTTTATAGTACTGCTGCCCCCTCACAGCCTCTTATCCAGAAGCAGATTAGAACATTCCTCCCTAGAAAAATTTCCCTAATAAAAAAGACAGATAAATTCTGGTATGAAAGGGGTGTCCCCAATGACACAGATGAACAATATCACTCAAAATAAAACTTACCAGTTGGGAAAATATGCATATAAATTCAAAATGAGTATTTAGAAACTTACTCTTAAATAAAAACAGAAGACTATAGATCATGTAATTATTGATAATGAAAACATAAGAGACCAAAACAAAATTTTAAAGGTAATCCTAATTAATGTAGGCAATATGAAGAGCAGGTATAATATTAATAACCTACAATCTTCCCTCTGTAGATACAGAAAATACTGACTATGGGAGGTAGGAAAGCAGAAATGAGTGAAATCTCTTGAAATTGTATGTGTGTGTTTGTGTGTGTGTGTGCGTGTGCGTGTGTGTGTGTGTATAAATATATATATATATTGAAATGAAAATTACAATAGATCTAAAATACAATTATTGAAGATACCTCAAAAAATAAAATGACAGAAACTCCATTAAAAAATGGATAAATGAGTTTAATGAATAAACGTTTCTCCAAAGAAGACATACAAATGACCAATAAGCATATGCAGATCTCAAACTCACTCATCAACAGGGAAATGCAAATCAAAACCACAATGAGATGCTACTCCACAACTTCACACCCATTAAGATGGCAAGGTTATTAAAAAATAATTTAAAAACTCAGTAAGTGTTGGCCTGTATGTGGAGCAATTGGAACCCTGTGTATTGCTAGTGGGAATGTAACATGATATAGCCACTGTGGAAAATGACATAACAGTTCCTCAAAATGTTACACATCGAATTAACTTATGATTCACTTTTGGGTATATACCCAAATAAAATGCAAGCATAAACCTGAAGAGATATTTATACACCCATGTTCACAAGTAGCACTATTTACAGTAGGCAAAAGTTGAAAGCAGCCCATGTGTGCATCAATACGTGAATGGAAAAACAAAAGGTGGTATATACATACAACAGAAAACCATTCAGACTTAAAAAGGAAAGAAATTTTGACACATGTTATGACATGGGTATACCTTGAAGATACTATGCTAAGTGAAATAAGCCAGTCACAAAAAGATAAAAACTATCTGATTCCATTTATGTGATATACCTAGAGTAGTCAAATTCATAACGACATAAATAGAATGGTCGTTCCAAGGGCTAGAGAGAAGAGATAATGGAGACTCATTCTCAATTTGGGAAGATGAAGTTCCGGAGATAGGTGGTGGTAATGCTTGCACAATAATGTGAATGCACCTAATGCCACTAAACTGTACACTTAAAATGCATGTTTAACACTATGTATATTTTAACACAATAGAAATATACTAAAGCATAAAAATAATATGATATCAAGCTTAGAATATCAGTTAAGGAGTCTTATATACAATAAATAAAAATTTTAGGGGAAAAATAAAGGGACAACATTTCCCAACTTATTTGTGGGGTCAGTATTACCCTAACACTGAAGCTAGGAGGGAAAATAAAAGAATTAAAAACTACAGAAAAATGTTCTTCATAAACATATACACATATAGCCTGAAGAAACTATTTTTTTAATCCATAAACATGAAAAAAATACACATCATGACCAAGTGTTTTAAACCTCAGAAATGTAAGGTTGATGCAACATCAAAACTAATTTAATGTACCATATTAATAAACTAAAGGACAAAAATCACAAGATCATCTCAGTAAATGCAAAAGGAGCATTTGACAAAATATATCTATTCATTGTAAACACTCTCAACGTACTAAGACTAGAAGAAACCTCAACATATTAAAGGACACCTACCAAGAAAAAGAAAGAAAGAAAGAAAGAAGAAATAAAACCTATAGCTAAAATCACACTTAGAATGAAAGACTGAATTTTTGCCCTGAAAATGAAGAACATGATAAGTTCTACTTCTGTTGAACATTTTACTGCAGGTACTAGTTATTACACTACAAAAAGAAACAGAAATCAATGGCATTCAGATTAAAAATAAAAAAGTAAACATTTCTTTCTTTGCATAGGACATGATCCCATAATGTAGAAAATGCTCAGGATTCTCTACAATCAATAAATAATTTTAACAAGTTTGCAAGATATGAGAACAATAAACAAAACCCAATTATATTTGTATTTACTGGAAATAAAGAGTGCAAGATTGAAATTTTAAAAAACAATGGCACAGTCAAGTAATATTTATCAAGGAAGCTAAGAACACTCAATTGGGAAAAGTGGTGTTTTCAATAAATGCTGTTTCCCACATGCCTGGCTTTGATTTGTATTACTTGATGATTAGAGATTTTGAACATCTTTTGAGGTACCTGTTGTTATTTGTATGCCTTCTTTGAAAAAATATTTGTTTAGATTCTCTGTTCATTTTTTCAATGATTCATTTGGGTTTTTTTTGCTATTGAGTTACATGATTTCCTCATTTGTTAACCCCTTTGTCTGATATATGGTTTGTAAATATTTTCTCCGACTCCATAGATTATCTCTTCATTCTATTCCTTGTTTCTTTGTTGCACAGAAGCTCTTTAGCCTGATGTGGTGCCATGTGTTTATTCTTATTTTTGCTGCTTGCCTTTTGGGCCACATCTAAAAATTCCTTGCCAAGAACGTAAAAAATCTTTTCACTGATTTCTTCTAGGAGTTTTACAGGTCTTACATTTAAGTCTTTATTCCATTTCAGTTCATTTTTGTGAGAGGTATAATATAGGGGTCCAATTTCATTCTTTTCATATGAATACCCAGTTTTCCTAGCACCATTTATTGAATCATAATTTGTACCTAAATTACCCTGTACTCCATACCAAATGAAACAATAACACTTTACCCCACAACTAACAAAGATAAAGAGTTTATGAGAATATGTATATATATATATATATATATATATATATATATATATATTACTGATGATAGCAAACCAGAAAAGTCTCATCTTAGACCTTTGACTTCTGTGTACTATGCATGTCACATATCTAGTTATATATGTAGATACAAAAGTTCAGGGTGGCTTTTTATATCCAGAAACATTAGATAGTCATTCTCTGATTTTTGGTGGTTTCTGAAATATGTATTATGAGGCAGAAACATTGCAATGTGACTGATTCATCACAGGAAATGCATGGGCTCATATATACCTGCCTGGACCCAAGGTACAAATATCTGAGTCTGAGTAGAATATCAATGTTAGACCTGAGTCCTTGGCTGGCTTTTCATTCACTTCTGAGAATGAATACCCTAAGCAAAGGTGTGCTGAGAAGCTTATGACATATACATAAAATTTGAAGACCATTGATCATGCATTTCGTTTCTCAATAGAAGGGTCTCAACAAAAGGGTTATTTTTGTTTCTTTGTTTATTTTAAGAGTTTTTTTTATTATGCAGAACAAAAGCAGAAAAAATTAACAAATTAGCAGTCATACCTTCTTCAAAACTGGAAAGCATATATGCTACAGTGTATTCATAACTATTATTCTTAATCTCCCAATTAGAACATGAAATTTGAGGATCTAACAGAAAAAAAAAAAAAAGCTAGGCATATATATATGCCTAGTCAATCAAGATCTTAATAAATACTTGATTGACTAAAATCCTAAAATAGACTCCTGAAAATACTACTAATGTCCAATGAGGAGAAACTGTTATGATATAAATTCCTGGTGAAGTAAACAAAAACATATTACTGATTTAGAGGATAATAGAGGTGTATAGGTAACTTTAACTTTTTATTCTACTGTTTACTTTATACATACATGTGTAGGAACATTTCTCATATAGTAATACCAGTCTGAGAGATACACACATCAGTTCTTATTAGTCTATATATAAGTAACTTCAGGCTTAGCTAGGCAAGTAAAATATAGAATTGTATTTTATGTGAAAAAGTTAAAGAACCAACCTAAAATAGCCCTACTACAGAGGGGCAATTCTGAAATTCAAATCTCAGTCACTAACTCCAAACTCAGAGCCTTCCCCTCAAGTCTGGCCAGAAAAGAAAATACTTGGATGAATAAATACTGTTTCCTCATCAAACATTATATTCCAGAGTAACACTCTCCACACTGTCTTAAATTGAGTCTCAAAAACAAATTCTACAAAGATCCTTGAGATTTTATTAAAATGTGTGTTTAGACATTTTGTGATTTTTTTTTTAGAAATTTCTTTTGCCTTTGATTATTGCAAGAACACCCAACCTTGTTTGTGTATGTGTGTTGGTTGGGTTTTTTGTTGTTTTTTATTTGTTTGTTTCTTTAAAAAACAAAGTCTTTGTGTTCAGTTAGTTTTTTTTATGTTTGTCAATTAAAAATGTGCAGAGATAAAGGGTAATCCCACTAACTATTACTGGCAGCCTGCCCACATTGTAGGAACTCTCCTTTTATTCCCTCTAATTCTTTGTTGAGTCAATGCTCATGCAGCAAAGACAGGCTAGGTTGCCCAGCTCCAGATAGTGACAAAAAATCATGACAGACTCAATTGTTAGTAGCCTTTGCCTAAAAATCCAAATTGCACTCTTGCAAGAGGGTCACAAATAATAGATCTCTCCCCCACTGCAGCACACCAAAAATATGTATTTTTTGCCCATCTGACAAAAAAAAAAAAGGTATTTTTAATTCATTCACACCAGATTATAGTAGTGCTGACTGTTGTCACTTTTTAATCTGACATTCTAAGAGGAAAGAGGTCAGTGACCCTGGCCTCTCGTCAGGTATTGCACGATCTAAAAATTCTTGCAGCTCACTAGTTGAAAATCACTGCGCTAGACAGTTATCAAAATACAACTGTGTTTTACAGGAAGACTGCTTTGTGTCTTTATGTTTCTTTGAAATTATTTATTCCTTAGATATATTTCCTATATGTAATACCTTTATTAAAATTAAATATATTATATAAAATTATTGAATATATGTAAAATAAAGTTACATAAATTTATTTCTGTAAAATACTGAAGATATTTCAATCATGTACTCATCCTTATACCAGGTTCTATCCTGGTATAATTAAAGGGGGGAAGCAAAAAATAAAAATGAATCATGTGGTAATATTCCTTCAGATCTTAACTGTCCTATTAAAGATTAAAGGCACTTGAAAAAAAATGAAGAATTATACAAAACAGTAATAAAGACAATATATTTTGGTTTGTAAGTGACAGATACCTAAATCAAACAACCCTAAGCAGAAAGTTATATGAACTCATGTAACTGGAATGACCATGGACATAAGGTGAGTCTCACTTTTATTTTCTCACTTCTCTCTTCTTTCTCCAACTCCATCCTTGACTCTCTTTGTACAGGTTTCTTCCTCTTTCTCTAGCATCTCTCTCCAACTACCTTTCTCATTCCCCAGGTTTCTATATCTTTCTTAAACTATTTTTATTTTTTCCCAGCCCTTTCTTGCCCCCTCCCCAAGAAATGCATATGACAGAGAGCAACAGAAATAAATTAACAGAAAATTTAACAAACTCAAAATTTAGTGTTTTCCAGATATAAGCACCCTAATGCACATTTGACAACCTGAAACCACCAGAGACCATGGTTCATTCTCCCTTTCTGCTATGCATCCTGAGCACATGGATTTGCTACTCAAATTTGACTCATGATCCAAGATATGTGCTAGAAACCTAGCCATTACAAATGTATTCCAAGAAAAAAATAAAAAGTGTTCCATGAAGAAAGAAGAAAGAGCAATGGTATAAAAATTTAAAAAGGGAGGTGGTGGTCTACACCAAAAAACAAAAGCAATCCTCATTTAAAAGGGGGGATTTAAAAGCCATTCTGGGAAGGCTTTCTCAGTAATTTTTCTAATGGCTAGATAGAGATGTATCAAATGGCCTTCACTAACTATAAGGAAGTTCAGCCAATGTCCTCTCATATCTGTTAGGAAGAAAAGAGTGGATTTAATGGAGGCAGCTAGAGTTTCTGCCCCTCACTGACTTCCCACATTTCATCTCCCTAAGAGGAAGTATTGCCAACTCCTGGTCTACAAGATAGAGGAATTTCTAGACATTGTTACTGTTATTTTCCCATTATTGCCTTTCTATGTTAGATAGCCTAAGGGAATTCTGTATAGCTGCAACTACTTTCCAAATTCAATTCTAAACTTATCTGTGAGAAAAGTCTTCTTTATGATTTGACACATTTGTCTCCTAACATATGTCTGGGAAGTAGAATCTAAGCCATGATGAAGGAGTTACGCAGGGGGACTGTCTACCCCAGGGAATGCCTGTACGCAGTCTATTTACCACCTGCTCAACTGCAAATTACAAAGCCTAGAGGAATAAAGGTTTTCATTGTGTGCGCTGCTACAATAAGAAATGAAATAATTCTTACTGATAGGAAATGCAAAAAGAAATAACAACAGCTACCATTTTTTCAGTACTAATTATATACCAGACATTGTTAAAACATTTTATATAATTTCTTTAATTCCCCAAGATATGTATGTAAGCTTATAAATAATAAAATCAGAATTGAAATAAATTCTCTTTCACAAATACATTCTCATATTTCAAAGCATCTCACAAATTCAATACTTTTTTTCAATATTCGCACTATTTTCCACTTGTGAAAGAAAATGACTTTGAATGCAAGCAATATAACAGAGTAGGATAAAATGAATGCTGTAGACCCTGGACAGGAAACCTGGCTTGCATTACCAATCCTACAACTACAGATTCTGTGACCTTGGGAAAGTCACAAATTTATTATTTTTGCACTGGTTTTACCAGTATAAGAATTTCTTTGCCACTAAAATTATTTTAGAGCTGTTCCAAAACGAGAAGAGTATGCAGTTATTCTAAGCACTATGTAAGAATTCAATTGTGTATTTTCTTAAGAGATAGACCAGACCCATTCAGCCTCTCCACACATCATTGAGTTATGGACTCCTGATTCAAGCAAAGCCAGATAAACAGAGAACTAGCAACTTTTCAAATTTTCTTTTACAGTACCTCTTCCAATATGCAGAATGCCATTACCTGGCAGTCAGTTTGAGCAGGGATTGATCTGGCCTAATATTCTTTCTTTCTCCCAGTGTTGTTCCCTGGGTCTCTCTAGCAATCCTTCTTATGTGAGCACAGATCTGTTTGAATGCTTGTTGTCTATTCCCTAACTCTTAATAATTTCTTCAGGAAGCCCTGGCTGCTGTGGCTCAGTGGATGGAGCGTCGGCCTGAGAGCCAAGTGTCACTAGTGTGATTCCCAGTCAGGGCACATGACTAGGTTGCACATCAGGTCCCCAGTTGGGGGTGTGAGTGAGAGGCAACCACACAGTGATGTTTCTCTCCCTCTTTTTTTCCTTTCTCTTCTCTCTAAAAATAAATAAATAAGTAAACAAATAAATAATTTAAAAAAAATTTCTTCAGGAGATCAAGCTTCCATTATAGACTCTGTGTTAAATGATTCTCAATTCTAAGTTAATACTGTGTGATCATTAAACTTTCAAGTTAAAAAATTCCATCAAGAATTAGTGAAAAAAAGAAGAAAGAAAGGAAGGAAGGAAGAAGAAAGAAAGAAAGAAAGAAAGAAAGAAAGAAAGAAAGAAAGAAAGAAAGAAAGAGAAGGAAAAAAGAGAGAGAAAGAGCTTACTACAGTCTGTGTATTATAGTATTCTTTAGAAAAATTCCAAATAATTCTTCCATTAAATCAGAGGCTGTGAATGAACTAAAAAAGAATTCCCCAAGTCGAAAATTTCTCAAAAAAGACACTTTTAAAATATGTGTATACCAAAGTGTGTCTGTGATTTCTGCAGTGGTTATTAGTATCTCTACAAATATTTTGGTTCTACTTCCAGGCACAGGGCAAGATTGAACTTTCTTTTGTTCACTTGAACTTCGACATGGCCATGCAACTCTCTTTGACCAATGGAAATGTGAGCAGGAGTGTCTTCCAAAAGAAGATTAAGAACCAGTGCACCTATACTATATTTTATTTTGCTTTGATACAACTTGAAATGTGTCAGATGAAATTTACATCATCCTGGGCCCTGGACTGAGGAGGACATAAAACAGAGCTCCTAGATAACCCATAATAGACATGTTACAGAACCCCTGGGCTACTCCAGTTGAAAACAAACCCACGGGCTCTTTAGTTAGGGGCCCGTTTGCCCGCCGCCAAAATTATAACTCTCAATACCAGAGTTTAGTGAAAAGAAAAAGAATAGTTTATTTAACAGTTATATAGATTTAATTATTTGCGGATTTCTGTTGTTAAGTCTTATGCTCTTTAAAACACCCACAAACACATATCCTTGCCTCCCCACTACCAAACCAGGCTAGTTTTAGGAAAGTCAGAGAAACCGTTTCCCTACTTTCCAAACACAGTTCAGCTTTACCAGCAGCTGCCAATCATTCAATCTGATTGGGGAGGTCCTTTCTGTGCTGTGGTGCCCTCCAGCTCTCAATGCAGAACCACCTGGATTCTCAGCCTCCTTGCAAACTGCCTTCTTCCTGCAAACCGCGTGGATCTTCTCTCCTTCTCAAAACTGCATGGCGAGAGCCTCTTAAAGCAGCCTGGAGACCCCTTCTCCAAGTCACATGGAGGGAGCACACGAGAGCGAGAGAGTGAGACCCCGAGAGTGAGCGCGCGAGCGAGAGCGAGAGAAAGCTAAAATGTCCGCAGCTGCTTATATATCCCTGACTACGTCCTCTGATGCAGTGGGCGTTGCAAACAGTTCTGACCATTCACAGACAGTTACGTAGGCTCTGTGTGCCTTTTCCATACCGTCCCCTGGTTCAAGACTCCTCCCATCTACCTGAGGCTTCGGATGCATTAAAGCCATTTTGCATAAGAAAGACATTGGCCACCAGCCTCAGGCATGTGGAGTCATTCTGAAAGCTGCTTCCTTCTCCCCATCCCCCAGCAGCAAACTCTGGGGATTTTTGGACTCCCCTGTTTCTGTAACAGACATGCTATGTAATCAAGAAATAAACCTTTTTTACTTTAAGCCCCTAAAATCTGGGGGTTGTTCATTACCACAATAAGCCTAACTTATCATGCCCGACTCATTTGCAGATCAAAAGGTCTCATGTCTTGTCTGAAAATATATACCAATACCAAAGTGGCCCTTTTTAATTTCCACTTAATAATTTAAAACTAATTTAGAAAAAGAATACCTATTGTAATAATGATCCACTAAAAAATATCAAGTTTCTCTATACGTGTAATTCTCCTACAACTGTAAAATGCAACATCAAGAAGAAAAATAATCAGCTTTCAGCAGTAAATGTTAGTTATGCAAAAGGAATAGAGTAGAATTTATCCTTGTTAACAACACAAAGTAATGGTCTTAGGACTTTTGAAAAAAAAAGGGCAGGTTACAATCAATAGCTAGTGGTAGCAAAGGAGCTATTATGTGTCGTCAGTTCAAAAGACAAATTACTCTTTTATTGACAGCCATTCTCTGTGACCTGTATAAATGACTAAAAGGAACCTGCAGAGCTTCAAAAATCAGCAGAAATACACATTCATCTCAGGAAAAAAAAAAAAAAAAGCATGTAAAATTACAAATATTTTTCTTTTAAAAAATGGTTATAAAAACCTCTGATAATTAAGTCTCTCCTCACAACAGGTTAATCCCAAATTATGAACCTCTTTATATCTCACAGGCCTGGAAGAGTCCCAGCGGCAGTGTTTCCCACTTCTATCCCCAAGGGCTCTTTTGACTTGAGATTAAGTTTGACGTAGGATTCACTTTGACTCACCTTTCTTTAAACATAATTTTCTCACCTTTTAGACGCATTTTCTTGTTGATTTTTTTTTTTAAGATTTTATTTATTTATTTTTAGAGAAGGGAGGGAGAAAGAGGGAGAGAAACATCAATATGTGGTTGCCTCTTGCGCCCCCAAGTGGGGGCCTGGCCTGCAATCCAGGCACGTGCCCTGACTGGGAATCAAACCTGTGACCCTTTGGTTCACAAGCCTGTACTCAATCCACTGAGCCACACCAGCCAGGGCTTCCTTGTTGATTTTTGAAGCTTAGGAGGTGCTGACATGGAGTTTGCTCATAATGGCATAAAAACCAGGAGTAAAGATACCCATTTTTAAATTCAGGTCATGTAAACGTGCCAATTTCCTCTAAAAAATCTAAGAAGAATCACACTACAGCACCACACACACTGGCACTGAGAGTCACTCTAATTTCCTCCCAAAATACAAACAAAATGCATTCCATCTTAATTCATAATTTCATACTCAAGGCTTTGTTACAAAGCATAATTGGTTTTTGACATACTTTACAAATATTTAGTGAGTACGGCTGCTAGTTACCAGTGAAAAACAAATTCTTGCTGTATTGAGAGGAAAAGAATTTCCTGCGACCTGCAGAGCGGGATGGTGGTCTGTGGTAAACTTTATTGATGATGTAAAATTAAGCGGGCTCCCCTCCTGACTTTCCAGTGTTCTATCTCTGTTCATCTCACTACAGAAAATCTCCAATCTTGTTTTCAGCAAGGCTAAGACAAAAGCCGGGGTCAAGAATTTCTGCTCCGTATTAAAGTCCAGTCCAGCCCAGCATCAGGCTAGCTCAGTGGCGTTTCCAGCTGCAGTCCATTGTTCTGCTGCGGTATCCAGGCTCCTCTTGGAGCCTGCACAGCCACAGGCCATGGGACTGCTCGGACCACGTGGCCATGGAGAGACAGGCATATGCAGCTTATGAGTGTAGGTCTTCATGTGAGAAAGAGAGCGTGCATGCATGCATACATATGCACACCAGTGAGCTTCTCTATTCCCCAGGATTATATCAACTTGGGCTCGGAAAAGAACAGAAGCTTTTTCAAAATGACCAATCAAGTTCTCAGGTTTTTGTGGGCTTTGGATGGGTCCACACCACCTAGTCAGACTGATAGGTCTCTTTGGTCAAGCACCTCCCTCTGTGCCCGCAGCAATCCAGTACTGGAGGGAAGAAGGAATTGTTGATTTCCTTGGGGGAGAAATGCTGTAATCCTCTGGAATGTGAAGTTGTAGCTTCCTGGCTGAGCAAGCAGGCTTATGCTTCTCAGTGTATTACTCTCAAAGTCTAATTTCCTTTGCTCCCCTCTTCTGGCTAAATACTGATGGTAACAGCACCACCTTGTTGTCCTGTGACAGATCGCATTCCTCCCAAATGCAAGCTTTATGTCCAAATTCCATGAAAATGAGGAAAAGATTTCTTGAGATTTTTTGTAAGCCAAAGTCTTGACTCATACAAAATCCAATTAAATCAGAAAAACAAGTTCTCTCTGTCAAGACTATTTTTTAAACAAAATAAATGTGTGACTTTACTATTGGAATATGTATTGTGACAAGCAGTTTACTGAAATACCATACTAATGATATAGGAGTCCCATATGCAGTATATCAACAAAGCCCGCAAAATGCTTACTTTATTATTGTCAAGTAGAATTAGTAGTACTTACGGCACCTACCATTTCAATCTAAAAACTCAAACTTATATACATATTTTACATAAAAAACAAATTCCTCTTTCTAGACATGAGAAGATAAATGATGATGATGATGATGATGATCACAGACAGACAGATGTGAATGAGCAACTTCAGAATGCAGCTTTCCTGAGGTACTAGCACTTTAGAGAAGGGAGATGACAGATAACATATTTCTTTAGTGATGTATGTCACCATCACTAAAATAAATTCTGAAATAACAGTATTTTCCCAAAAGAAAACTGAATGAGACTGCACCATATACCGTAGCATAATATTTATTCATTCAATAAATACTTCACAAATGTTTTATGCATAAGAGGGAAACAACCCAAGCGAGTCACACTCTGGATTCAAACTCTGGCTGCTGTACTAGCTAGCTATGGGGCCTACATAAGCTTCACTGAAATTATTAATAACTATTCTACACAGTTGTTATAAGAACTTTAAAAAATAATGTATGTAGGTCCCCTAGCACTGAAATTGGTACAAGTACGAAAACTCAGTAAATGTTAGTTTCTTGGGTGGACTTCACTAGTACTGACCAATACCCAGGCTCTTTTCCTTCCAGGAATATAAAAGAATTATATTTTCCAGTATTTTACAATTAAGCATCACCATGTGACAAGTTATAACCAAAAATGCTAGCCAATTTTTAAAAATCTGATATTTCACATAGTGAACTTCAAGATCAAGTAGCTGTTGAAGGGGTTCAGAATAGGCTTCCCCAAAATGTGCCACTTTGGCCTGTGGATTATTTTGAGTTGAAGACAACTGAGACCTTGGGGCCTCAGGAGAAGGTTTACCTAGCCCTTAAAGAATTCAAATTGGGGGCCTTGCTCATAGTAAGAGTTATTACCAGAAATAACTCTAAGACCTATATATATATAGGACAAACATCTAATTGCTGAACATATGCTCTTCTTGTCCACTTGTGAGTTATCCTCATCCCCTCTGATGACCCAGGCCTCTTACATCACTTTTACTTCAGGATGCCATTTATACCTCATTGTACCCTTCTGTCTCTGATTCCCTCATGTATTTGGGGCTTCCTTACCTATGCATATAATTAAATTTGGTTCTTTTCTCTTGTTAATTTGTATCATGTTAAATTAATTTTTTAGATGAGGCAAAAGAACCTAGAAGTGTAGAATAAAATTTCTTCCTCCCCAACATTTTCATCACCCTAGTTTTCTGGATAATTATGTATAACAGAGCGATACTCCAAATAAAACAAACATGAGAAATAAGTGTTTATTTTATTAAGACAGAAATTGGTACCAAGGGGAGGTTGCTACCATGAATGAAACTTAAGCATGTAGCATTTGATAGAGAATTAAATGGAAAAAAAGAAAAAAAACCTGCAATTAGAGAATGCAGTAGGAAAATTGTCACCAAAGGAAAATCGGATGGCAGATCGTGAAGTTAATGAACTTGCCCATTCAGAAAAAGAGAGTAGAAAACAGAATGATAGTTAGAATATGTTTGGCCAATAGTGACAGCATTTTGAAAGACACTATAAGAAATGAGTGAGCTCAGGAATCAATTAGTAAAGTTATAGGCAGAAATAAATGGGAATGCAGAGATGTGTGCATCTGCCTAAAGAACAAGCTTGTATTAATAAACCCTTCACCACAAATAACCAAAGGCCATCAGAGCGCAACAGGATATTATTTGAGAAGAGAAATGCTTTGTGATAAGCCCAGTATTTTGCACTGCTTTCATCTATGATACATTTGTCAACTTATAATCGCTATAGACACTAAGTAGAGACGCAAAGTAAATGACTAAAAAGCAACAACTAAAAAGCACATAAACTAAGATTAATTTCAACAGTTTCACAAAATTTGGGAAGAGAAAAATTATGTATTTCAAGTTACAAAAAACGTTTGAATCAAGGAACCATTTTTCAGGAAAAAAAATGATGAAGTGAGACAGACATATATCAATTTAACCTTAAGAAATTTGCTGATTATAAATACAATTGTGCCAAGAGAGTAAAAATGCAAGTGGAAAATGGATGTTAAAAGGAAGAGAATCTCATATAACTTTCTGTAACCTCACAGTGTGGGTGTGCACTCGGAACCCTAAAACCACACTCAGGCTCAGTGAATCACTAGAATGACTCACAGGACTCAGAACTATTATACCCACAGTTTGTGGTTTATTAAGGCTCTTGGGGGATGGGATCTGAGTGATCTGTTATCACACAGTGTTGCTTGGGAGAATTAACCACGTCCTGATGTGATTCCAATGGAGAAGACACTTGAAAGCTTGCTCCTGGTCTCTCCTGGGCTTCACATTCTCCTTTGTCCCTTTGCTGATTCTAGTTTGTATCTTGTGCTGTCATTGTCCATGGAATTCCTTTGCACCATTCAAGGATGATTCAGCTCTTCAGGGCGGCACCCAGCTTTTAGGACTAAATAAGAGTTGGAGCTTCTTAGAGGTAGTGATGGCTCAAGGAAGCGATGGCAACAAACTGGTGCGGCTCATGGAGACATTACTCCAGTAGAGAATCGACTGTGAACAGGGCTGTTGTCACCAGTACTATATGACACTAGTGTCCCACCCACCCTTGATCAGCGCCAGGTGCCATGTTAAGTCCTTTGAATATTAAACTTGAAATTGTTCAGCTGCAGCCCAGTGTGCTGCTGTTGAGAGATCAGAAAGCATCTCTGGTCCCTTCTCTGTGGCTCCCACCCCTCTGTGTGTCTGGTGATCATCTGTTTCTGAAACTCTACTGGCCAGTTACCTACCTGTGCTCAGCTAACCGTTCATCTTCCAGCGCTCAGCTGAAACCTCACTGGTCCTGCCCACCCCTCTGCTGTATATACTCCTTCAGTGCCCTGTGCTTTCCTGTAACAGCTCTTTACCAAATGTAGGCCTTCAATGAATTTCTCGTCATTTGTTTCGCATTGGGCCCCAGCTGCCTCAGATACACATAGCCTGACTGGCCCCCTGCCTCAGAGACAGACCACTGGCTTCTCTTGAAAGTCAATCCCCTCTGCCTTGCCCATGTGGTTTTGGTTTTAGCCATCCTGCCTTCCATCTTAGAGCTGTGGGGATCCAGATCAAGGAAAGAGAAGTCACTTGGCCAAGGTTACATGGTTAGGGGAAGATGGGGTGGTTTGCATTGTTCCTGAAGAAGGACCAGAAAACTCTATGTACACGGATTTCAGGGAACACCCGTGGTCTGAGCCTTATATGCTTTCTTCACACCTGTCCTCTGACCTGCAGGGTAGGGTCTACATGCACATGCCTGCCAATATCCTAGGTGCAACTTAATGTATTAAGTTCAGATAAGCATTTCTTGATCCTGGGTACTGTTTTTAAGTTAGTAAAATATATCTTTGAGAAAAATCCGTTCATAATTTTGTCTCACACAATTACAAAAAAATTCCTCCTAGTAAAATGTTTCTCAACTGCCTGACCTTTGATTAGTAAAGTGCGTTACTCTTAACAAGTTTGTTTGTCTCTCTGCTTGTGTCTGACTTTCTCATAAACCAAACATTTGAGTAAATTCATAAAATGGTGCCATAGCCATAAAAGGTTTGGACTTTGAAAAGCATCAGCTACCTTTAAGGGCCGAGGCTTGTGAGTTTGGTCCTGGCTCCCCC
Source organism: Furipterus horrens (assembly GCF_987537825.1). Taxonomy (NCBI): domain Eukaryota; kingdom Metazoa; phylum Chordata; class Mammalia; order Chiroptera; family Furipteridae; genus Furipterus; species Furipterus horrens. The sequence goes on along the minus strand of NW_028327175.1, from coordinate 145,967,302 downwards.
CTTCCTAGCTGTGTAGCCTTGGGCAGCTTGCTGTACTTTTCTGTGCCTAAGTGTCCCCAAGTGTAAATTGTAATTAATGGTAGCACTTACCTGATCAGGTTGCTGTGAAGATTACATGAGTTTATGTGTCTATGACACCTAGAGTAGTTTTTGGCCCAAAGTACAGGAAAATTACCAGCTCTTACAGAGCACGCATGAGACCAACACAGGCTCTGCATCACCTTTACAGACACGGAGACAGAACTGTGGTCTGTACTTAATGTTCTCATAGACTGGAACACTGGTCTCTCAACTTCTGCCATTCAGTGGTGAGAGGACAGACTAAGGAACCCCGTTCAGTAAGGGCAGCACATCCATCACTAGCTTCATCCGAAGTTTGGAGGGGAAAATAATTGAATTTGAACAGGCACAGAGGTCAAGGGGAAGAAGGCCAGAGCTCCAGAGCCCTAGCCTATAGACCTGCCATGCCCTGGTTTTCAGTTCCAAGAACAAGTTTGTTTTTGCAAATCTATTTTTCTTTTGCATTTTCAGTTTTTACCTGTTTTCTATGTTAAACACTAAATTTCTTGTCTGAAAAGTAAGCTCTTAGCTGTCTGCAGGGCTGGGGAAGGGAGGTGCACGAGCATGGGGTCCAGCTAGTATAGGAGTGTAGCCAGACCTCAGCGCCCTGGGAGACCTGGCTGTGCCTGGTGGGCTGGCCTGCGTGTGCCATGCGGATGGCCCACCAATCCTCCTACCTCAGATGGGAAGTGTGGAAAGACTGTGAGCAAATCCATGCCACTGGGACACAGCCAGGGTGTGATGACACTCTGCTTTTAAGTCATGGTCTTCACTTAATCTGTCTAATATGGTGATGATGAAAGAGAGATTCTGTTCTAGTCTTCACTGGGAGGAGGGCATGGTGGGTAACAGGGCTCCACAGGGACCTGTCCCAAGGATTCCCTGAAACTCCTCATCTTCCAAAGCCTGTGGGACATTGTTTAGTGCTGAGTCACACCCATGGCCTGAATGTGGGAAGTAATGCCTCTGCATCTCTAATGTCCCTTTTCTGCCCTTACTCCCAGTCACTCTACAGGCACATACCTGCATGGAGGTGGGCAGGAATAAGAGAGAGAGAGAAACAGGGAGGTCTCCACTCTCTCCAGGAGCTCAGAAAAGCAGAGAAGGGACCAGAACCTTTTGCCAGATTCCACTGTATTTGAGACATTTATAGAGTATGGCATATTTAACCAGATCACAAAAGCCTTCAACTCCTGAGGTTTGCTCGCCTCTGCTCCCCCTCCATGATATCCCTACTGTACGCATTGGGTCACTTTGTGAGTAAAACCATTACTGGCCCACAGGGATAGGAAGTGCAGGACAAAATGACCTCAGATTAAAAGCAAAATAGTATTCACCCTCACAGATATGTCCTGGAAGTCAACCCACCTCTGACTACACACAGGTCTCACTCAAGAGCATTTTAATGGAATTTCTTAGTAGTAATTCCTTCGACTTTATCACCCTTACTCCCACCCACTGGCAAATCAGCAGAGGAATACAAACTGTCATCACCAAAGGGCACCTCTCTGACGATACTAGGGTGGGAGCCAGAACATGACAAATTGCAGCGACAGGCAGAAGGCATCCCATTGGCACAGGACAGCAGTGGGAGCAAGGGACTGAATGCTTTTCATTAATAGACTCTCCACCCTGCCCAATGCCATCCCAATGTCCATTAAGCACAGTCACTGAATTTATCATTGCTGGCAGTTTAAGCAGACTGCAGCCTAGTTTGTGGCAAGAGGTCAGCCAAACTTCACTCTATCATCACCACTCTCTGGATTCAGTTCTGTTCTTTGGCTGGTTCCAAGAGAGCAAATTAGAATGCTTTCTTTTATAACAAGATAAAATTAGTGCATTCCAAAAGGAAGGATAAGTCAATTAGAATTCTATCTTACTCTATCTTACTTATAGGGGGAAGACAAGAGGGAAAGTTCTGATTTATATTAATACATGAGAACAATTTATGTTATGCAGGGTGCTGGTTTTGTGATTATTATTTTTAAACATCAAGCCTGAGGAAACCATTTTATAAGTAGATACTATTACCCATACTTTACAAGTGAAGAAACTGGAGCACACAGAAGATGAGTCACTTGCCACAGGGGCACCAATAGTAAGTGGCACATATAAAACCTGAGCCCAGGTGTGACTTGGATCCCAGCTCTGCAAGTTCTCTCTAAACAGCAGTGTCAAACTGGACATACTCCGTGATCCTATTAGGCAGGCAGAGCAAATTCTATCCTCCAATGCCAAGGAAGAAACTTGCTCAGAGAAATTCCACATGAAGACTAATCCACTTCCCCTAATCCACTCCTCTTTATCCTTCGTGCCTTGCCTTCTGATGGCACGGGCTCCAGGACACTTCTGTCCTGCAGAGGACCACATGGAGGACTGTGCCTTTCTGAACTGGGATGTGCATTTAAAGATAAAGATTTTGCAATATGGCAAATGGGTGTCAAATGGAACATCTCCTCTTTGAAGGCTTGTCTGTCAGCTACTTTGACCACTAGCTGGGGGCAGGCTGAAGGACAGGTTTGAAAAGCTTAAGATAAGGGTGGCTGGCACAGCTTGCTACGTGTGCTTCCAGGACATTCAACCTGCATCACCTTCTTTCAGAAGCAATTTAAGTGGCCAGGCTCCTGTCCAGATACTGACAGGTGACTCCCTTACAGTACCTACGACAGACCCCACCTATGTTGCAACATCGTTTCTGGAACCACAACATGCTCTAGGCCCCACGGAACTTTTAAGCACTTCCAGTTACCTTCCCTTAATAAGAATACAAGCTGAAGTTTAAATAAAGCAGTAATTCACCTTAATCTTTCTTCAGTTTAATCACACTTAACATGTTGAATATTTCAAATGGAGCATACATTAACAGTGTTAAGCAAGGAGGCAGGAAGGTCGCATGGCTTTGTCCCTACAGCAAGATGATGACGCAGCCTGACTGTCATGAAGAAAGAGTGCTCCATGCTGCAGAGCCCAGAAGTTCTGTTCCCTCCAAGTCTCCACTGATTCCCTTGTAATAAGGCCTGCACTGACTTCAGGGGGCATTGACATCTGTCAGGTCACCGTAGAGCAGTTAAGTTTGTCTTAGTCACCCAGGGCCTCAGTTCCAGGGTCAGTCCTGGAGCCTTCCAGATGCTGTGGAAGTCACCTTTGCTGCAGGGGCCAGAGGAGCTGATGAGGAGCAGAGACTTCAGGCTCCCTTCTCCTGCTTCTTCTCCTAAGGTTTCCAGGAGGCTCTGGGATCCACAGACTTAGGTTCTGACCCCTGGATGTAAACACCCTTACTGACATCTACCTCCACAACTTGAAACAAACACGCTAAAGTGTGTGTTTTATTGGCCTTATATCCCTAGTAATTAGCATAGCCTCTGAAGCCCAATATAGGTTAGCTAAAAGAATAGCTTCAAATAGTACTTAACCATGACCCCATGTGACAGATTGTTACTATAACACAGTGGGAGTATCAGAGAGTCTCCCCCATTGGTCAGAATGGTGGCAGGGGAAGGTTCTCACACTGAGTGTGCAAAAAGCTAGCAAGATATTGGATAGAAAGAAGCCCACCCACCCTCAGTATCAGATTGGGGATGGGATCAGGGGAAGACAGACACCTGTACCATAGAAGTCAAAATGGTACAGTAGAAGGTTGTGGACCAAAGAGGCCTATTGGTCTAGCCAGGGGAAAGAAGGGATTGATTGGGAAATAGACCCACCTGAAGCACGTGAAAGTTTGAAAAGTTGTTTGGTCATTTTGAGAAAGCACTTGTCTATCCAACACCCAGACTAATATAATCCCAGGGGAACAAAGAAGCTCTCTATTGCTCATGACCTGCACTTGTACAGTGTATTCGTGTGTTCTCTCTTGCATGGCATCTTGCTCTCTCTCTTGTCCACCTGGTGATATACTCAATGGTGCATTTGTGACCATGCTGACTTTACACCTCAAGGTGCTAGAAAAAAGAAGAACAAACTGAGTCCAATGTTAGCAGAATGAAGAAAAATAATAAAGATCAGAGCAGAAATAAATGAAAATCCCATGACCAGATGGTTTTACTGGCAACTTCTAACAAACATTTAAATAAAAATTAACACCATTTCTTTTCTAACTTTCCCCAAAAAATTGAAGAGAAGGGCACCTTCCCGAACTCATTGGAGGCCAGACTCATCATGATACCACAGCCAGACAAGGACACATGAGAAAAGAAAATTACAGTCCAACATCTCTGATGATTATAGATGTAAAAATCATCAACAAAACACCAGCAAATCAAATTCTACAGCACCTCAAAAGGGTCACACACCATGACCAACAGGGATTTTTCCCTGGATGCAAGGATGGCTCAATGTGTGCAAATGAGTAACTGTGGTAGACCACATTAACAAAATAAAAGCTAAAAGTTATATGATCATCTTGCCCTGGCTGGTGTGGCTCAGTTAGTTGGAGAATCATCCTATAGGTCATAGGATTTATTCCTCATCAAAACACATGCCTGGGTTGTGGGTTCAGTCCCTGGTCAGGGTACATAGGAGAGGCAACCAATCAATGTCTTTCATATCAACATTTCTTTCCTCTCTCTCTCTCCCCCTCTCTCTAAAATCAATAACCATGTCCTGGGGTGAGGATTTAAAAAATCTAATCATATGATCATCTCAATAGATGCAGACAAAGCATTTGACAAAATTCAGCATCCCTTCATGATAAAACGAAACAAATTAGGCACAGAAGTAACATACCTGAAGAGGATGAAGAAGTTCTAGAATCCTGTTGTACAGCCTAGTGACTGCCACTAACGATACTGTGTTGTATACTTCAAGTCTGCTCCTCTGTTAAGTGTACTTATCCCACACACAAATAATAATTGGGAGGGCAGGAGAAAACTCTGGGAGGAAATAACATGGTTATAGCCTTGGGGCTCATGTACACTATCCCTGTTTTCCATGCCTCTGCCTGGGGCTGAAATGCCCTAGGGACTGAAAGAGGAGACAGTTGGGTGAGCTCAGACAGCAGCAGCAGGACATGCCTGTGCCAGCCTCCTTCACACCCTTGCCTTACAGAGACATTAGTTTCCAGAACACAAGGGAATGGCTGGGGAGTGTTCCGGCACAGGGGGGCATGTACAGAACACAAGCAAAACATAACCTCTGTGGAGCTAAATGAAGATCACTCACACCAGAACCGGAACTACTTATTGACTGCAAGAGTGGGGAATACGCCATGGACCACAGCCTGCATTTGGCAGAGACTCAAACCAAAGGCAGTGGCAGGATTGGGAACGTTTTATGGCAGCCAGAGGAAAAGGTCCATCCAGGTCAGTGGTGGGCAGCATGGCCATGGGAAGCCGAAGCTGACTGCAAGAGGAGCAACCGATGCATTTAAGTACCTGAATTATACACATTTCTCTGATGTGCATGAAAAATGTGTGTCACATCACTTTTAGAATATTGATGCCTGAGTTGTCCTATAGAAAAAATAAATATGTGATTATGTGATTGCCCATTCGTCTTTTTGTCATCATCCTCTGTCCTTTTTGTGGTCACTGCTATTAACTTTCCCTAGCTACGGCACGTATTTGGTGAATTAAAGAGGAGGAGATGATGTTTGGAGTGACATGTTTGCAGGCTTGAAAAATAAAAATTAGAAAGCTGGATCATGAGCCAAGGAGTAAAGGCAGCCTCTAGAAGATGGAAAAGCCAAGGAAATATCTTTTCCCTTAACACCTCCAGCAAGAACACATTTCTGCCAAAAACTTGATTTTAGCCAAGTAAAATTCATTACAGAGAATTTATCTCCAGAACTGTAAGGTGATTAGCCTGTTTTGATTTAAACCATTAACTCTGTGCTAATTTGTTTCAGTAGTCACAGAAAGCTAATATATGAGTGGAGACCCAAAAAACCTGGAATTTATTTTAATTGTGCACTTATTCTTACATGTTTAAACTTTAGTCACCTTCAAAGTACTCTCCATTTGATACAATACTCCTATTCAGATGTTTTTCCCTGGTCAGAACAGTTTCTGAAGTGTTTTGAACAGGTTTTGTTGCCTTTTAGTACTTCTGCCTTTTTCTTTTTTTGTTTCACCTCATCCACATAGGCAAAACATTTCCCTTTGAGGACGTTTTTCATCAAGGAAAACAAAAAGTCACTGTGAGCAAGATTGGGTGAATAGGGAGAGTGAGGCATCGGTGTCATGACCCCACCCATCATAAAATGGTCAACCACACTGAAAGAATCTTCCAAAAAAAAAAAAAAAAAAATGTACTGAAGCCTATTGCAGCCTCTCACAACACCAGCTGGTACACCGATACGGATGGGTTCCTAGAACACTCAGCTAGCAGGGGAGCCTGTAGTACAAGGGGCCCTCCACCCAGAATATACGGTATTCCCTCACTTAATGCAAGTATTACATTCCAGACTCCCCTGAGAAGTAGGAACCTTACATTTATTCTACACTCTTAAACCTACATAACTTCAACAACATACATATACAGTACCACAAAGTCCTGAGGTATAGCAAAAAATCCACGACAAATAATTAAATATAATATTTTTTAAAATCCCACGATACAGTGAGGCTGCAGTAAGTGAACCGTGATATAGGAGGGACTACTATAATTCTGGTTTGGGGGGGACCCCCCTCATATGCTACATCATAGGATATTAAGTATAACACTGAAATAAATCCTTTTTTTTTGTTACAAAGTCTAAAACACATTGAATAGGTTCACTGCTTTATTGGATTAAAGTGGCAATGTATGACAAAGCTTCCCTCCAAACCACAGTAGATGTAGCTTGTGTACCTATACTAACATAACAAAAACTAGTCTCAAAAGCAATGTGCATCACAGGAAATAAAGTTATAGGGTCAAGCCACAAGGTAGATTTTACAATCCTAAATTTGTATGCACATAATAACATAGTCTCAAACATAAAAACTAAAATTATAAGAATTTAAAAGAAAAAGACAAATGTACAATTAATGCCTGATACAATAATACTCTTTCATTTGGCAAATCAATAGAGTTAACCAATAAATATACAAGTGGCAATTCTAAAAATTAGCACATTTTAAACAAGTCTCAAAAAAGTTTAATGGACCAAATAAGAAACACTTTAAGCTCTCTGATCATAGTAAAAATATGGTAGATATTCACAGATTTTTGGAAATTATATGACTAAGCAAAAACTCAGATAAAAATATTAAAATAAATAAAAATTGTTAACAAAATATTACATGTAAAAGTGTATGGGAAGCAACTAAAGCCTTGTTGAAAGAAATCTTATATTAGATTTCATTTTAGTCAATGACAGACTGCACATATAAAATCTGTAAGATTATGAAGGAGCTGAAAATTTTTATTGCCAAGTGATGTAGCCATGGTAACATCACGGTGCAATGCATTACTTATGTTTTGTGGTGATACTTCACTGCCAGTTGTATAAAAGTGTGTCACATATTGTTTAATTATGTTCAGTAATAATATTTGATAGTGATAATGAACATCTACTTTACCAGTTTATATATTTACTATAATTTTTAATCATTATTTTAAAGACTTTCTACTTAATAGAAAAAGAAAAGTTTTCTGTAAAATAATATGTATGTTAAACCAGGAGCAGCTTCATTATATCTTATGTTTATGGCATCTGTTGATTATATAATGTTCTCTTGTGCTTGATTTAGTCTCATGTTGTTTTGTAGAGTAACCTGCTGTACAGGTTTGTAGCCTAGAAGCACAGGCTATAACATATAGACTAGGTATATAGTCAGCTATGCCATCTAGGTTAATGTAAGTACACTCTGATGTTTGTGCAACAACAAAACCACCTAAGGATACAATTCTCAGAACATAGCCCTGTCATTAAGCAGGGCATTACTATATATGTTAGAAACTACAACAGGTTGAAAACTATTTAAATTTTTATCTCCAAAGATACAATAATAATAGTGTGCTAAATCCAAAAGGTATTATAAAGACTAATAAAAAGCAAAAATAAATAAATTAAAATTAAATAAACATGGAAATTGAGTAGTCCACTTGATCAGAAATCACATATAATGGGCTGAAAGTAATTGGAGTATTTCCTAGTTGCATCTCTTTATGTCTTTCTCCTTCAGTAATGGCAGAGAATAGTAACTACTTTATTACTTAGAAGTTAGATTTCCTCAGCTAATATATTTATGTTCTAATAAGCTAATTCTCAAAAAAAATTAATTATGAGTCTATATAGGCTAAGGGCATAAGATTTTATGTTGGAAGGCTCCCATTTCAAATATTTAATAGTTCATGTGACCTTGAGCATATAATTTATTATCTATAGAAATCTAATTTTATCACCTATATAATGAGGATGATAGAGAAAATAATCTTTGGGTTCACTATGAAAAATAAATGTAGAGTCCCATAGTGCTTGGAATATAGCAAATATTCTGTACATAATAACTGTTACTATTTTTATACCAGGACTGACTTTTTATATTAAAATAAATTTTTGCAGCTTACAAAAATGCAGCTAAAGGATGTCATGTGATCTTATTTTTCTAAATCATAAATCACATAATACTTCAAAATTATAATTTAAATATTCTCAGAAAAGATAAATGTAATTTTATTTTAACTACTTAAGAGTGATTCTCATTTTTATGTGTGGAGAAATCAATATGGTCTAGGACCTACATATTTACTCTTTTTAAGCAGAATACAAAAAATACTAATTGTCTACCTTCATATTAGCATTAAACATCTTTATTTAATAAAGATGTACTTAAATATTATCAGCTTGTTTTCCTTCCTCCTTGACATAGTTTGATAGTTCTATGACAGTCACAGATAAAATTAGAGTTTCCAAATTAACACAACATTTTCATCATGGAAAGGAATCATAATACACCTCAAGCACTTTGGTGACATCAAGAATTCACTGAAAAGGAAACAGCTCTCAATGTTAAGAAGAAAAAATTCATATGATTCAGCAGATGCGGTCACTGGCAAGATGAAATGCATTTGCTGCCTCTGTGAGCCTGTGTAAATTCACCAGTCTTAATAGCAGTGAATAGCTCTAAAAATAGTTTCTTAAATTTTTCTGCCTTATATAATTTGTTGATGCTTTTATTCTTACTATATACTTACCAGGTACAATATTCAGGAGTTAAAATTCCAAGCATTTTATAAACATGTAATATAATTGTTAGTTAGACTTTAAAAGATATTATATGGGTGAATGGAAAATTATGGTTTATCTCAAACCAACCAGCCAATGCATCAAGTAAACTAACACAGATTTATTTACTCTATAAGCTAGACAATTGGGAAAAATAATATTTAGGGAAAGTAACATATATTTTAGATGAGAAAGAGAAATTTTCCATGATATGCAATATTGTGTCATGCCTATTATCTAATAATTATATACAATTAATGGATTATTATACCTAATTTGTGAGGATCTCATAGAGCTACAATATAGCTTGCATAAGTTAGGATATTCTAGTAGTACCTGAAATATATTTTTCTAGTCCTCTGATATTCACTAGTGCACCACACAATCTCCAAAGTATTGTACAAGATTCCCATTTTCAAGGTACATCCTAATAAATCTTAAGGGGAAATAAGACAGAAGTCAGGTATGTCAATTAGTTGGACCTTGTTTTGAGTTAGAACACCACTGACAAAATAATATACAGGAAATCAACAGAAGAGTAGAAAAAGCTTAGGATTTTATCAGCAATTTGGAATATAAGAAAGCAAAAAACACCAAATCAAAACAGCAAAAAGAAAAAACTCCAAAAATGAGGATAGCATAAGGATCTTCCGGAACAACTTCAGGTGTACCAACATTCTCATCATGGGGGTGCCAGAGGGAGAAGAGACAGAGCAAGAAATTGAAAACCTATTTTTAAAAATGACAAAATACTTCCCTAACTTGCTGAAGAAAATAGACATACAAGTTTAGGGAGCACAGAATGTCCCAAACAAGGTGAACCCAAAGAGGATCACAATAAGACACAGCATAATTAAAATTCAAAAGGTAGAATCTTAAAAGCCGCAAGAGAAAAGCAGTTAGTTGCCTTCAAGGGAGCTCCCACAAGACTTCCAACTGATTTCTCAACAGAATCTCTGCAGACAATAAATATTCAGTGATACAAAGCAAGGACCTACAACCAAGAGTACTCTACTCAGCAAAGCTCTCATTTAGATTTGAAGGAGAGATAAAGAGCTTCCCAGACAAGAAAAAGATAAAGTAGTTCATTACCACCAAATCAGTCTTCTATAAAATGTTAGAGTCTTCTTTAAGAAGAAGAAAAAAAGATTAAAACTGTGAGCAAGAATGACAATAAATACATATCTATCAAAAATTTAATCTGAAAGACAAAACACATGAACAAGCAGAACAGAAACAGATTCATTGACATGGAGAACAATTTGACGGGTGTCCGATGGAAGAGGTGTTGAGGGGTAGGGGTAAAAAACTAAAGGGATGAAAAAGTACAAATTGGTTGTTAAAAAATAGATGATGTAAACTATAGAATAGGGAATATAGTCAATACTATTCTAATAACTATGTATGGTGTCAGATGGGTGTGAGATTTATCAGGATGATCACTAGTAAGTTATGTAATATCTAATCACTGGGGTGTACATCTGCAATTACCCCTGGCTGGTTTGGCTCAGTGGATTGAGCATCGGCCTGCAAGCTAAGTGTCGCTGGTTTGATCTTCCAGTCAGGGCACATCAGAGAAGGAAAACTCTGACTCCAAAAAACCTCCGCTGCCTTGCGGCATACCTCTTCAGGGGAAAGGCTAAGGGAGTAAACCCCGACAGAAAATCCGGAGCCGGAGTCCCTAAGGTGGTTTGACGTTGTAGTCAACACCGGCAACTCCTGCGGCGCACCTGAAGCCAAGCTGTATTGACTCCGTCTTTCCCTTGGACCCTTCAGCTGCGAAGAGAGGGGGGGTCTGCTGCATGGGCAACAGCAGACCCTCCATATCACCCTGCCCAGGCTCTGTAGCTTCAGCTTCACTGGAGAGGACACTCCAGCGTCATCGCAAGATGTCGATTCAACACGGGAGGAGACAGATACCGTGTCACTCCCGAGTCGGACTGCACAGCCATTCTCGGCGGTGCAGATAGACTCTTAAGAAGCTACACCATCGTCTCTCGAGACGGACGGCTGCCGACGACGACATCTGCAATTGATATAATGTTTATCACCTACAGTTGAAAAATAAAATATAAATAATAAACCATTAAAAATAACACCAAAATATATTACTATTAGATTCCTCAAAATCAGCAATAAAGGGAAAAAATTAAAAGTAATCAGAAAAATAAAAGACATGTTACTTATGGCAAAATAAAGATACAAGTAACATATGTCTTGTCTAAAAAAAATCTAGTGAAAGACTATAGAGTACCTTTAACCTATTGAAGGAATGACGCTATCAACCGAGATATAGCTACCAAAAATATATTTTAAAAAATATGAGCAAAATCATTTTCATATATATAACACCTGAAGGAATTAATTTCCAGAGGACACAGTACATACATTTATGCATTTATAAAAATTAATAGTACTATAGTTAAATTCTCGGCTATTTAATATATGCAAATTATTTCTCAATTTTTAAATATATAAAATAATTACATCTGCACAGGATCTAGCTATATTAGGTATAACCACAACACAAAGCTTGGTGAATGGTCAAATAAATATTTTATTTATATAAAGTTGCATGGAACATGTTGAAAATCCCTATATCAAAATGTTTTAATTTCCTCAAAGGTTTGTTGTTTGGGGGATATGATTGCTTTATAATTAATAATAATTGCAATTTAGGAACAACCAGCATTCACATATATAAATGTAAATAATATAATTGCTCTAAAATTGGAATAATTTTTTTCCACTCAAAACTGACAAAAGCTAATGATATGATAAAATTTCATGCTGTTCCAAATAAGATATTAATGAAGAATAAAAGCAATAATAAAAAGTATGATAACTGTTATCTCTTCCAGATCTTAACAAGTCCATTCCCTCATCCCATTTCAGGTATTTGTTCAAACTTGGCCTTCTCAGGAATGAACCTCTAAAATCTGTACACCTGCTGATCAGACTATCCCATTTTCTTCCTAGCACCTATGATCACCTAAACTACTATTATGTTTTACTATCTGTCTTGCCCCTAAAGAATGTCATCTCTGTGATAAGAGTGATCTTTGCCTGTTTTATTGTTATAGATAGTTCCAAAGCCTGGAACTCAAAAAGTGGTGGAATGAATGAATGAAAGAATGAACGAATGAACACCATACCTGAAAACAAACACATCTATCCTTGCATGTCATAAGGTTCTGGAACACTAGGTTATGAATATCTCTTGTTACAAGACAAAGAAAACCCAAATTCCTGAGTTTCTGTGGAATAACTTCCTGCTCAGCCTAGCTGCCCGCTCCCTCCACTGGACTCAAAGATACAGTTCTCTCTGCAGGCCATCACCCAAGCAGGCCCGGGTCTAACTTGTTCATTATTGGGTAATTCTGGATTGTTAATTGAACAGTTACTGGGTGGTCTTGGTCCCCAGAATCCCACTTTTTTCTAAGTATCAAATCTCAGCTCTCCCAGAGGACCTTCTCAGAACAGCTGTTTTGCCTTCCGGAAGATGGGGTAGGGTAAAATGATCTGTACTGCAATGTGGAATTGTGAATTATTATTTTTTTAATTCTAGTTTTTGTTCCTAAGTATATCTGTTTGCTCTGTGGTGCAATAATGTGTCTATTTAGATCTTTATTTATCTGCGGGTCAGTTATAGGACATATTGGTAATCATCAGCTTTTATTTCCTTTTAATCAAGGTAGGCATTGACTCCAAAGAGCAGAATGGGATTGACAGTCTGTCCCTAGATCTCAATACAAGTAGACATTAAAGGCTAATGTACATTTTTATGATTCCTGTGGGTCATGGAGAGAGTACAAAAGGAATTAAAACCCCCTCAGAGCAATGCTGAGGAAACCTTTACAGCAAGGTCAGGGCAGAGATACTGTTAATGCAGGAAATATTATTTTAAAATATAAACTAAAGGTATATAGTCTCTTAAAATATTAATGTTTGTCCTTGGAAAAGAAGTATTTCTTGAATAGCTCAGTATTTATTATGTGATAGTAAAGGGCCAGCAGGTGGTACTGGAAGCAGTATTGAAAAGGAAACTTAAGTTGAAATTATTTCCTTGTTCCATGGGAGTGCATAGGTGCTCACCTACAGCACATCTGTGCTCACCAACAAACCTCCCAGATACTTATGAAACTTAGAGCTAATGACCATTAGTGTTGAGCATATCTTGAAATGATGCCACCCAGAGTGGAGGCTGGCACAGGAGAAAGGTAGAAGAAGCCAGAAAGCAAGCTCTCTTGCTGTGGGAAAAGATCTGAGTTTCAGAGTGAGGACCTTGATGAAAAGGCTGCTTTGAAAATCCACGTCGACCTCAAGTCAACAAATCCGGGTCATGAGTGAGGCACGTGTTCACTGTGGTCTCCCTTCCTGAGGCCCAAGGAAAGACCAAGTCACCCTGAGTCTTTGGCAAAGAAATGTGTATTTTAAAAGTTGAATGAATACACCTTTTGGCTACCTGATAAAAGGCTGAGTGCTAAAAATCACAACTTACCCCAAGTTAAGACTAAGCTGAATATCACCACCAGAGAATGAAATAGCTGAGTTGTACAAATAAAGCTAAACCATCTGAAAATTATGAAATTGTACTGTAACCATAATCTTAAAAAGGGTAGTGTCAAGATTTGGGGGGCTATATTTTGGCTTTACAGAAAAAAAAAATCAATTCTCAGTGCTATCATTTGCTAATTCTTCCTGCAGATACTACATTGAGTACTAAATAGATGCTCACTTTATTTATTTATTATTATTATTTTTAATAGATGCTCACTTTAATTGAGATCAGGAGAATAACAAGATGTGTTCAGCAGAACTCAATAGGTTTTAGTCAAGGGTGATGTTGCAAAAATTTTTAAGTTTTCTTTTAGAGCTAATAATATCCAATTAAAGACAACTTTTCTTTAAACCTAACATTTGATTGATGCTGACATTGCAAGTTCATTGAAGCAATCCTACAAACTGAAACTGTACACAACTTGAGGAAGATGCTTTCTGAATATTTATAGGCAGACTAATTACCCTTCATTCTAATTTTTATTTCTGATTTTTTGTTTGCATTTGTGATACGTAACACAATCACTTAAAGAAAATGCCTTTAAATCTCTGATCTCTGAATGTTGCAAAGGACTTTCATGATAATAAAATTACCTCTGAATTCCTTACTGTGTCTCAGATTTAATTTCATGTCTATTGTTTTAGAAGTTATTTTCCAGGGACAAGATACAATTATCATGGAAGAAATATCTGAGTAAAAGGAGATACCAGTTTTTGTGGTTCAGTGCTTTCCAGCGAACTATCTTTTTTATCTAGAGCAATCATTGGTTGTTAGTAAGTCTACTTTAGTATTAATATGCCATTTGTTATATAGCTACTTCAGTAGGTCTAGTATTAAAATGTTCTTTTCTTTCAATAAATCTTTTAAACATGTAATCACATCTCTTCAAATTGTTTGAACTATTTTAAAAGTGCATGGTAAAAAGTGTTCAATATTTTTTGCACATCATGCAGATTTTCCATAGCTGAAGAAAGATGGAAGGGGTCCATTCTCCCTTAGCTACAGTGAGTAATTCTGTGGCATGTCCTGTGCTACAAAACAAAGCTGGCATTTGTGAGTAAAGCAAATGCTTCCAAAGCCTTGATAGCATTTCTGCGTTTGTTCTGTTCTTGATGATATTTACATGATGTTAAAGTAGATATTCAGCTATTCAGTTACCAAAGGCCAAAAACTAAGAGCAAGAAGCTGATTCTGACCATATCATGACATAAGCCAAAATGTGGTGCAGTCATACTGTAAACTTGTGCAGATGTGGATGCTAGCCTTATAGGGATGAGGGATAGGTAAGAAAGGGAAAGGGAAGCATACTCCACCCCATCTTGCCTACTGTGGATAGAAGGTGCTCATAATTCCAAGTGGTGATCATTGTCACCACAGGGTGACTTACAGCAAAGCCAAGAGAAGCACTGCACTGGAAAGGCGTTCCAAGGAGTATTGGTATAAGATTGGGTGCATTAAAAAAAAAAAACCCTGATTATACTACAAAGTAGAAAAAGTGTTTCTTTTAAAGGGGAAAGAAAGTGACAGAAAACAATTAAATTAAAGACTAAATTACTTTGGTTATATGTTGACTGAAATTTTAATTGCTGTATACATCATGTATGAATGTAGCTTATGAATTGGTATGAAAATGAAGCATTGACACTAGCATCAATCTTCTATTTTTATCTCCTTTTCCTTTGGTTTGGAAAGGAAAAAACTTCCGTCTGTTTAAACATCTATAATACCCACTTATAACAGGAGTCAAGTTTTCTAACGGTAAATGCTTGTTACCTGTATAACATAGCTGGGGAGACAAGTAAGCAAATATTCAGTGTTGAGACCTATATAAATGGAGGGTGAAAGTATTTAACCAACTGCACCATGTAGATGAAATTGTTATTTTTAAATGTTGCACTCTCCATTTCAAAGACTTTAGATATTTACTTTACATCTTTATGCTTTCATGGGTTTTGTGATAAGACTTTTTAGGTGAATTTGTTACAACATGTAACTATCTTAATAATAGCACAGCAGATATCACAGAGTATCACAACTGACAAATATTTTATTTTTCTGAGTTAACATAAAGAATTAGATTTACCATCAGATACATGTAGATTAGTGATCTTAACCAGTTTTATGCTGAATTGTGCACCTCCCCTCAAAAAAATATTCATATGTCACACACTTTAGAATGTGACTCTACTTGGAGGTAAGATCTGTAAAGAAGAAATTAAGGTTAAATGAGGTTATATGAATGAACCCTAATCCATTATGACTGATGTCCTAATTAGAAGAGGAAGAGACAGCAGGGATGGAAAGGTCAAATGAAGAACACTGAGAAGGTGGCCATCTGCATGCCAGCAAGAAAGGTCTCAGCAAAATCCAAAGCTGCCAACCCTTTAATCTTGGACTTTCATCCCACAGAACTGTGAGAAAATACATTTTTGATGTTGAAGTCACTCAGTATGTAATATTTTGTTGTCAGTTTTAGCCAACTAATACACTCACTGAAAATGTGCCCTAGACTGGATGATCAAAGGTGCTATTCTCTCTCCAGATTCAGTTCCTGCATGCTTCCCGCAGTGGGAGTATCTCTCCATGCAGAATGCGAATCAAGTGTTTGAAGAATATCTAGCTAGCTAGCTAGCTAGCTAATCTGGCATCTATACATCCATTTATCTTATCTTGTCACATCACCTCTGACCAAAAGCAAGCTACTTCATCTTGGAGTAAATAACTTTCTGTTGCTTAAGCCACTCAGTCTGTGATATTGTATTATGGCAGCCCTAGCAGAATAATATGCCCAGTATCAAACTTTATTAATACTTTAAAAAATATAAGCAAGCAAGAGGCTCAGGAAAAGCAGGGAGAGATCTACCACATCCTACCTAGTTCCGCAGGGCCTCCTTCTTTTATTAAGCATATACTTTCTGGTCAGAATAACAGTAAGATTTCTAAATGAGGATTGTGGATTGTCTCATTATACTGGGAATGTTAAAATTATGAAACATCTGCATTTTATATCCATAAGAGTTGTATACCTTAATCTTTTCAATAGCATCTACAGTTAAAAAAGGAGTATCTCTGACTGGTAGCAAAAGGGCAAATTATTTCACATAGTGATGGCATTTGGGGAAAAATAACTCTTAAATACACATATTCAGGTTTACTACATTTTACTAAATCTTTAATTAATCATTTAAAAACTTATGTTCCATGTTTTATGTTAAAAAACAGTTATATTTTATGTGCCTTAAAATATTTCCATAAGTTTTTAAAGTTTTATATAAGTTAGAAAGCAAAATAGAATGCATGTTTAAAATCTATATATTATGAAAAATGATTCACAAAGCATTTAATGTGTTAATAAAATGCAATTTTTCTTTAAAGAATATACAGATAATCATACTGAAATTTCACTAACCAAAAGCACTATTTTCAAAACATTTCAAATTGGCATAACAAAGTTCCAACCAAAGCTTGTTTAGAAAAATATATAAACACACATTTATTTTCTACTTATTATAATATTAAGAAAAAATTTTTATTAATGAAATTAAAGCACAGTCTGTGAGGTGAACAGATATGGACCAAGTTACTAAAAAACAAAACTTTTTATTAGGAGAAAATTTCTGTTCTGAATGATTTAAAATTTAAGATTAGATCAAGTGCTCATATTTAGGAATTTTAGGTCTAAAATAAAAATTACAAAATGCTAATGTACCATTAAAATGCTTTGTGGCTTAAAAGCCTGTATGTAGTGAACACATTGATCTATGCTGGTCTTTTAAATAGAACAATCTCTATTCTCTGGGTAATTATAGATTTAAAGATTCAGCTATTAAAAAGATATCTTAACAATATAATACTTGTAAGTAACAAACGCTCTAGACATCTGCTGCTTCCATTGTTATAAAACATTAAAGACATGCTATTATACACAAAGGGTAGATTCAGTTCTCCATTGGCTCTGCTTTGCTCCTGTCTTAGAGTGACCAGTAGATTAATAGACATTTAGATTGATAAACTTAGTAAATATACAAGTTTAAGTATAAAAAGTTAATAAACACCAATAATATTTCTATTTTTAATGTCTTTATATAATACCATATGATATATGTAAAACAAAGTTCTTGATTCACCTTTAAATATAATAAAATAAATAAATTAATTAATTAATTAAAAAAAAAAAACTTCTAATTACAAATATAAACTGTAAAATATCTTACCTGGGCTGAACAGCTACTATTAGAAAACATGCTCAACTATTATAGAATTCAAATTCAAGTATTCCAGTTTAATGTTAAAATTATGATACCTCTATAAGGTAAATGTATTCACTCAAATTCCAGCTCTACACAACTAAATCTCTCAACTTCATCTAGTGATGTGTTTACAAGCATAACTATCTCCCAGGAAACATCCCCAGGTATTTGAAGACATCAAACAATTTCTAATTAGCCCACAACAAAAGTTCCTTAACACCAACAAAGTGCTGCTTCTACATCCTGAATTAAACTCAGTGAGTTTTAGGGGGGAAAAAGTCATATATTTTCTTAGCCAGTATCAACTAATCCTCAATAGATCGAACTCTTAAAAGGCTGGAATATTATGCCACGAAGTGATATTTCTTGGTTACATTTAGCATAATCTTTTTAAAAGTCAGATTTGAGGAAAAAACAACAACTATTGTGTCTTTTGATCCACTGGACACTATGTGATTTACTATCAAGTAAATTGTAAGTGCAGTGTGATTTACTTCCTTTCCTGCTGACACAATCCAGTAACCGCACTTTGGCGGACTCCGGTATCAGTTCTTCCTTAACCTGCTTCCATCCAGCCTATCGTGGGCAAGATCCCTCCCTGGATCCTTTCTCCTGCCAGCCAGGTGGCACCTCTGCTCGGTCTGCTTATTCTGATACCCCAGTGATAATCTCTCCTTTTTTGACTTGACTCAGTATTCTTATTCCAAGGGCTTGATTCAAATTTAACTGGTCTGTTAGCTATTTCAGGCACCTACCAGATTCTCTTATTAGTCAGACAATCCAAAAATGTGCTTCTTTACTGAAGAAGTCTTGTACATCTGAACTTCTCTTTGTTATGATCCCATTCCATTGCTGGCATTTTACTTAGACTTAAATAATGTCACTGGATCCAAGTAACCTCTATAAATGACAGTCTTCTGAGTTGTTAAAGGAATCAACATATTTGATATACATCAGGAATGTATGTTAAAATCAATCTATCAATTCTTTTAAAAATTCGACACATATTCTTTAGCTTCTGACACTAATGAGGTATATTTAGGGTTCTCTGACAATGACCCTGAGACAAGATTAATCATGTTTTATTATTAATTCTAATTAACTTCCTGGTTCTTTGCCCTCTGGGCATATGGTTAGATTTCCTATCCCTGCATCACTGAAATTAGGCATGACCAAATGATTTTTCTTTAGCCTGTAAAAGGTTAGCAAAAATGTCAATTACAGGTAGAATTTTAAGCAGCAGTACTAGATTCAATACTCTCTTCCTGCTGTTAGGTGAGTACGATAGGAGCCCCCTGCTGATGCATGTTGGAGATATACCATGCATAATAAATAACTTTTCATTGAATTCAACTATTGAGTGAGACCACTTAGCCATAACTAAAGATGAAATACTGCCATTTTCAACAATATGAATGAATATTGAGACTATCATGCTGAGGGAAATACGTCAGACGGAACAAGTCAAGAACAATGATTTCACTCACATGTAGGATACAGTACTGAAAACAGCAAATGAACAAACAAGACAAACAAATAAAAACTCATAGACACAGACAATAGTATGGTGGTTACCAGAGAAAAAAAAAAGGGGAGTGTGAGGGATAGAAGAGGGTAAAAGGGATCAAATATATGGTGATGAAAGGAGACTTGACTTTGGCTGGTAAACACACAGTGCAATATACAAATGATTTATTATAGAGTTGTACACTTGAAACCAATATAATTTTATTAACAATGATACCCCAATAAATTTAATGAAATTTTTAAAAATCTGACTTGGAAAAAGCAAAAAAGATATTACTGAAGTTTTAAAGGTATTTAATACCACAGCATTATCTATGCCATTTTTATTAACACCACTACCAAATAGAGCCTAGATTAGTCACTTGCATATACTTGACAAGCTTTATAAATTACTCAGTACCAAGAGATTATGTTTGTCATGAAGCAGACAAATTTCAAAGTTGCCATCTATTTAATTTTATATAGGAAAAAAACAGGAAGTTTCTTCCTATTTTGTCTAAAAGAAATTATATAAAATTACTTTCTATAACATTATCCTTTCTTCTTAAATAATGGTGCAAGAGATCAAAGACAAACTTGTCATTTCATGACATCCATAAGAACTGTAATTATTTTTGGACAATTAAAGTTAAAAAA
The DNA here is from genome assembly GCF_987537825.1 of Furipterus horrens. Classification (NCBI taxonomy): domain Eukaryota; kingdom Metazoa; phylum Chordata; class Mammalia; order Chiroptera; family Furipteridae; genus Furipterus; species Furipterus horrens. Next base: position 145,947,117 of record NW_028327175.1, on the reverse strand, counting down.
CATCATTTAATTTAGACCTTTAATCATAAAAGTCAGATGATCTATTTAAAGTATCTGTAAATTGGTTCATCTGTAGATTACTTGGGTATGTGTCAATTTAAACATTATAATTTAATGTGTCTATTAAATCAGAAGCATTCTGTCTACTTAAATAGCATGACATTCTAAATGACCATAATGATTATTAATAAAATACCCACATATTTTATTTATTGACATATTTTTTTCTTTTTATTTTGTGTTTTATTGATTATGCTGTTACATTGTCCCAATTTCTTTTCCCTTTGCTCCCCTCCACCCAGGACCCTCCTCCCTCTAGCAGCCCCCCGCCTTAGTCCATGTCCATAGATCATACATACAAGCTCTTCTCTACATTCCCCTGTCCTTTCTGCACCCTCCTACTATGCTTCTTAGTCCCTGCACCATTTCTCTCCCTCTCCCCTGCCCCCCTCCCAGCTGACCTCCCCCACATGCTCCCCATACCTATGATTCTGTTCCCACTCTGGTTGTCTCCTGAGTTTGCTTTTGTTTCCATTCCCTAGTTTCTGTTGTTGATAGTTGTGATACTGTTTTCATTTTAATGTTCATAGTTTTGATCTTCTTTTTCTTAATTAAGTCCCTTTAACATTTCACATAATAATGGCTTAGTGATGATGAACCCCTTTAGCTTTACCTTGTCTGGGAAGCACTTTCTCTGCCCTTCCATTCCAAATGATAGCTTTGCTGGATAGAATAATCTAGGTTGTAGGTCCTTGCTTTTCATCACTGCGAATATTTCCTGCCAGTCCCTTCTTGCCTGCAAAGTTTCTTTTGAGAAATCAGCTGACAGTCTTATTCACATATTTTATGCTAAATAATTAACGACCTCATGATTAAACCACCTAGCATTAGAATTTCTTATAACACATTATTTCTGATGAAAACCAGTTTTATGAAATCCCTTCCAAAGCACATTTATGTTAAATCTGTACTCAAAACTTGTTAATGTTTTTAGAAATGCATAACAGAGAAGATTATCATCTTTTGAAAATGAAAACCATATTTTTCCAAAAGGAATTCAGAGACACAATTGTCAACATACAAAATATCCAAAACTGTAGAAAATTTTTATGAGATTATTTGAGCCAAACAGACAACATATGTCGGTAAGCAAGACCTCAAATGCTCCAGATAAAAATAGTTTTGTGGTGTCTCTTACACATTTGAAATTAAAGAGGGGTTGTAAGAAAGATCACAAGAAGGTGGGAGAAGGCAAGTAGGGGATTGGATTACAGAATGGTTATCAGATGATGTGCTCCCTTATGGGTTAATATCTCCTTTAAGGGGTATCCTTTCTGCCATTTCAAAAGTGTGTTAACGGTGATGCACAAAGAAAAGGGCCAGGGCTGGCTTAAAATCTTTCACTAAAGAAGTTATGTGCCTGAGGTGTGACTCTCCACCATGACCTTTCAGTCAGGAATTTGTGATCAGATCACCATGTGAGATTACCTTACATAGAACCCCTTTTTTTGTTCACACAGTACAAAGACGCATTTTCAAATGAATGGCTCTGTTCATAGTTGTAATACATTTTTCTGTTATATTTTTATGATTTGTTTTAAAATTGTTCATTTATATTTGAAGCTATATACATTCATTAAAGAAATTTCTTCTACAATGTCAGTCCCATTATACCAGGAGCTCATCAATGATGTCCTATCATAATTACAGAAAGAAAACTTAAGGGATATTAACCTTGAAAATTCCCAATTATAGCAAGATCAAAGAAATTTTTTCCAATGTCTAAGACAGGTCTTCTTAATAACATGCTTTAAAAAAAATTAGATCCTTGCATGAATTGTGGTGCATTGTTTTAAGTAGCAGGACTCACAATCAAACAAAACTGTCTTGAAAATTTCTTGCTGAAATATATTTTACCATAGATAAGTGTTATAGATAAGGAAAAATACACACAGAAAAAAAGTTCATAGCATTCTACCTTGTTAGGTATATTTCAAATATTGAGTTTTTACAAAAGTTTAGTGAACTGTAAAGAGTCACATTTTAAATTGTGAGGTTTTTGTATTCTTTTCATTATTACCAAAATTGGTAATGTAGTGTTGAGAATTTTTCTTTCTTTTTTTGGGGAGGGAACAGGGGGAATACATCTTACTATGATAACTAAAACTCAAATTTATTTAAACAATTTCATTGTTTCAAAATTCCCAGAGTTCCACAGGTTAAAATGGAAATTGAAAGTGGACATTTTTAGTAATTGTTATGAAATTCCAAATTTTTTTTTATGACATTCTAATTCCCTTTAGAGTTTTGACCTACTTGCTACTGAATGACTATATTATTCAAACTTTTTCCCATTTATTCTTCTGATCTTGTGCTGATTTACAGCAATTTTTCTTATAGATGTTCAGGGTGAATATATTTATTTATATCCCTTCATTTTAGAAAAGAAATAAAAGTATGCTTGAAGCCTTGTAATCTGTTTGCAGCTTATAAACATTTATTTATTGTTTGTTTTTACATGTGTTACTGCTCATCTTGTTGTTTTTGGTAACTTCTACTGTTATTGAGTATAGATATGAGTCAAATAATTGAAGAAATTTTATCTTTCTCTCTGTTGCTTGATATGTATCAAGGCTGACATTCTCTAATGTCCCAATAAAACAATTCTATATCTAACCAAAGCTGAACAAATCACCGTTATTGTCCATTAGACTACAAATGAAAAAGAATGAGAGTCCTAATTCAAAACCAGCTGAACTCTGTCTACAACAGGCTCTAATTAATCTCATACATCTTTTGCCTTTTTCTGCAGCATCTAACCATTATGCTAAGTGCTAGTCCACTTCTCTCCATTCTATCTGCTACTATCCCCTTCAGACCAGCATCATCTCTCATCTTGATTAATACAGTAGTCTCCAAACTGGTCTCCACGCAACGTAAACATTTCTATGTTCATCTTGCCTGATGATCTATCATTGTGGACACCCCCTCTAGCATTCCCTGACAAGATCTGTTCACACATCTCCAGTAAAAGGCAGTTCAGTGCCACCATTTGACTGCCATTTATTCTTCACTCAGCTAAACATGTTTCAAAAAATCAGTGAAACCTGCTTCCCTGTAATTCTGTGTGTCAATTTTAGTTCTACCCAGTGGAACTCAGATTAAAGTTACCTTTAGTATTTTATATCTGCGAAAAACTGCTTCCCAATATTTTCCCCATGTTTTAGTTACTCTAAATATTACTCGTATGGCCTAGTTTTCAAACCCATTCACAAATCTTTTTCATCTTCTAAGCATACTTGCCAATATTTCAATTAACAAATGACAACCAAAAAGTTGAGTCTTGGCTTGGCAGTGTGAAGAGCCTGGACTCTCCCCCTAGTAAAACAATTGGAATACTGGAGCCCCTTCTGCCCTTGCCCAGTTAGCTACTTTTAAAGCTAATGTGTTACACTAAGATAGGGAAAAATACCTTTGGGTATTTCCTTGAAGGTTCATGACTAGTACTATTATCCTGGAATAAGATTCATCTGAACCTATTGATGCAAACTCATTTAAAAGTTAAAATAACAAAATACTCTCTTGTGCTTTAAATGCGTTGTACGGATTTCTACTTTTCTAGGTTATACCTCATTTTTTAACCGAACCAAATAAACTTTCTCTTCCTCTCTCATATTTTCATTCATATGTAATCAACCTAAGTGATGTTTCTCATCTCTCTCCTTTTCATTTCCATGTGTGTCATTGTCAGATGCTCATTGTCTCATACCATAAACTTGTAACTTCATGACATGCTCTATATAATAATAATAATATAAATATGAATGTATAGCTAGCATATATTGAGTCCTAAAAATATGCCAAAGTTGATGCTAAATGCTGTTTATGCAGCACCTCATTTAATCCTTTCAACAAACTTATGAGGTAGATACTTTTATTGCCACCCCTCATATGAACGGTTAAAAAAGCACAGAAAATCTAAGTAACTTTCCCAGTAGTTACTCGATGAAGAACTCAAGGTCTGAGCAATAGGTTGTGCTCCTTTGCAAAAGTGTCCTGCTTGGAAAATCTTTATAAATTATATGTATGCAATTACTCCTATAGAGAAGAGCACGTGTGAGATCTACACGTCCCATGGAAGTGGAAAGTCACATTTTTTGCTTAATTAGGAAACTGTGTGGTGACATGGAAAGTGCTTGGGCAGAAAAAGTTTGGTGTGAATCCCAGTTCTGCCACTTATCAACCACATGATCTTTAATCTGTTATCTAACCTCTGAGTCATGTTTCCTTAAACAAAAAATGAGAATAATAATATTTACTCTATTAGTGTGCTATGGCTGCCATAACAAAATAACCTACTGAATGGTGGCTTTAACAACAAAAATCTTGTTTTTCCACAATGCTGGAGACTAGGATGCCAAAGCGTGAGCAGGTTTGGTTTCTTTGAAGACCCCTCTCCTTGGCTTGCAGAGGGCCACCTTCTCACTGTGTCCTCAGATGGTCATCCCTTGATCTGTGTTGTCTGTGGCATACTCTCTTCTTATAAGGACACCATAATAGTAGATTAGAGCCCCCGTGTGACCTCATTTTTCCTTAATTACCTCTTTAACAGCTATATCTCCAAAAAGTCACATTCTGAGGGTGAGGGCTTCAACTTCTGAATTTTGGAAGGGATATAATTCTGCCCATTATGTTTGTCTTTTAGAGTTACAGTGAGATTAGGTAAATATCAATCACTTGCCTAGAATTATTAAGTCTTTATGTTCTAATTATTCTTTCATTTTGTTTCCAAGAAAACAAATAGAAAATAAGCATACTTATCGATGGTAAATGCTTACCTCTACATACATTTCAATTTATACCATATACAACTCAGTGGGACTTGAGAAACTGTCTCAATCAAACACACTTATTTTGTAGTTGAGGAAGGTGAGCCTGATGCTGGTAAAGTGACTTGTTCAAGGTCACACAAATAGTTCTTGGCAGAGCAAGTGCTGGCTGATTCCTCTTTCATTGTTCTTTCCCCAATTCCACACTGTCTCCTGTGGTTTTCCCAGGATCACAGGCCTTCCTAATTGGCTTCTTATTTCAACCTAAATAATTTTTTTTTTAAAAGCTAAAACTGATTTTTTTTAAATCTTGCAAAATATTTTTAAGTCTTCATGAGTGCCAGTAGACAAAATATTTAGCTCTCAAATAATACACATTTTTCTGGTTGAACCACATAATAAGATGTGCATTGACCTGACAATCAAATTTAGTTATATCTCAAATAATGTAGTACAGGCACACATTTTTCTATTACTCTATGTTCCTCAAATGTTGCTTGCTCAAACCGCAAGTCTCAACCTTGCAAATGTTTCAACATTATTTGCATACCTGTCTTAACAGTATTAAGAAAAATGAAGAACAATTCAATTACAATCCTTTGGGGAGCCCTTGAGGTGTCCTGATCAAAGAAAAACACCTTCAAAGACCCACATGCTGTAATAGCTTACTTCCAAAGTTATTCAATTAGGAATTAGTCCAGAAGTAATGCTGTCTCTCAGGAAAGCTATTGATATGATCCAGTCACACTTCTTCCCTTATGGACTCTCCTCCAACAGAGACAGTCAGAAATGGGAATGGAAGCATGAAACTTTAATATAACCTGACCTGCAGGAGGCAGGAGCGACAGCAAGAGCACAAGTCAGATTTTAAAGAGAGAAACAGTCAAATAGAATCTCCACCATTTCCTAGGTGTGTGACCTTATCAGTAAAAATGGAGATAATGGGACTTACTTATTGTTTGTTGTGAAGATAAAATGTGTTAATATATAAAAATATGTAAGCTTAGTGCTGGACATGCAATGGGCATTTTCGGAGGGAAGTAATTATTGACAAAATAACGTGAAGAGGGAGGTGATTTCTATGGGCCACGTGGGTGACCGGGTGACCGGGAGTCTCCACTCTCCTTTCCCTCTTTCCCCTCATTTTTCCCTTTTCTTCCTTTCCCTCTTTCCCCCTTTCCAAAGAAAATTTTAAAACAAAATAACATGAAGAGGAAGAATGAGGATGGTGACTATCCACTGCTTTCACAACCTATTGCACTGTGTGGTCGTTCAGAGGACAGTTCTATCACTGAATTCAGGAAAACAATAATTCAAGCCCTCCTGCAGCCTTAATTTTTTTTTTTTTTTAAAGAAGCTAACTTAAATAGTGACAGAATGCCATGTTCATTTCACAATGTATCTATTCACTCTTGGATCTGGAGCCAGCCAAAGAGGTTTCAAATGAGCTCAAGGTTATTCTTTGGCAGAAGACTTTTTTTTGTTCAAAGTGCTAAGTAAGAGACCCACTAGTGTGTGAAGTAAGGGAGATTAAAATGTAATCTGCTACCAGGGGATGTTGCCCATGACAGATGGTAAAAAAAGAGATCTGTTTTGATCCTCATTCACTATTCCAGATTTTTGGTGTTCTCGGCCAGAAGTGGAGAGAATGGAGCATCCTATTGCTGATTATATAGCATTTATTTTCTCTATCCCTCTTTGTCCATACTGTGCACTGGTATTTGGGGAGCTCTGGGGGTCAAAAACACAAATAGAGGGGAACTGACCCTTACCATGTAAGAACTTTAAGTGAGCTACTTAGCATTTTAGAACCTCAGTTCTAACTATCTGGAAAAGGAGGATATTATGTAAAATGCCCAGCTGGACAAGGTGGGTACTGAGTAGCTGCTTGTTCCTAGTGTGAATTATGTTAAAAGTTATGAAATTACTTAAGAAAACCCAAACATAGTGAAAAAAATAACTGTTTCAATTTTTGTAACAACTTAGCCATCAAGTCTTAAAAGCTGCTGAGAGTAAGGCTGCTTGCTGAGTTAAAAATTGTTGTACAATATAAATCTCTTAAGTATCAGGGCAGACTTCTTAGACTGCTGCCAAATGATATGGACGACAATATTAAGAACTCTTTCCCAGTGGTACAAGAATCAACGTTGACTTAAGTCTTGAAACAGATCTTGTAAAGTTATTATGCATTTGACTAACTTATTATAGTGTTATCAAAGAGATTAAATGTGAATAGACTCAATATATACAGAGGAAATGCAACTTAAAGGTCATATTGGAATACTTTGGTAAAAAATTGTTTACAGTTAACAGTTTTCTTCCTTTTTTTCTAAATATAGAATTTGAAAATGATGAGTTTATTATTATCGTCGGCAGCCGTCTGTCTCGAGAGACGATGGCGTAGCTTCTTGAGAGTCTATCTGCACCACCGAGAATGGCTGTGCAGTCCGACTCGGGAGTGACAATCCCTGCCGCACTTGGTACAGGTGAAGGCAGATGGCTGTTGTTGCTGCTGTTGACGCTGCTTCCGCCTCGATCTTTTCTGGACCGCCTCCTCGTTGCGCGCAGCCTCTGCGCGTGACGTTCCTTGCCTGACCGCGAGCCTCCAGGCTAGGCGGTCGTCTGCTTGAACTTCCCATGTGTTGAGATTGATGGAGCATTGTGTCATGTCCTTTTTGCAGATGTCTTTGAACCGCAGTTTGGGGCGCCCTGTCATCCTCTGGCCTTCTGCTAGCTCGCCGTAGAGGAGGTCTTTGGGGATACGGCCTGCATCCATTCTTTTGACATGGCCGAGCCACCTGGGGCGTCTCTCACTAAGAACTGCATGCAAACTGCTCATGTTGGCTCGCTTCAGCACCTCGGTGTTGGGAACCTTATCCTGCCAGGCGACATGCAGGACGCGTCGCAGGCACCTCATGTGGAAGCTGTTGAGTTTCCTTTTGTGCCTTGCGTAGGTGGTCCACGTCTCGCTGCCATAGAGGAGAGTGCTGAGTACGCAGGCTTGGTAGATGCGCAGCCTGGTTTTCTCAGTGAGGCTGGAATTGTTCCACACTCGCCGGTTCAGTTTGGCCATAACTGTGGCTGCCCTGGCGATTCTCCGGTTGACCTCCAAGTCGACTGACAGAGAGCTCGAGATGGTGGACCCGAGGTAAGTGAAGTCGTTGACAACCTCCAGGGTGTACCCGTCGATGGTGATGCATGGGGGAGTCCCCGTGCCTTGAGCCATAACGTTCGTCTTCGTCAGGCTGATGGCTAGTCCGAACTCCTTGCATGCGTGGGAAAGGCAAGTGACTAGCTGCTGGAGTCCCTCTTCGGAGTGTGATGTCAAGGCTGTAGTTTATTATTATAAGTGGGAAATAATTCAATGTTACAAAATTCTAATAAAGTCACCTAATTTGAAATAATTTTATCTTAGAATTATAAAGGAAGAGGTTTTCTTCATATTTGTGAGAAAATTCATGCTTTTATTTCCTTCTAAGTGAAGAAAAAAATAGTGGCACAAAATGACAATCTAACTATTTCTGTATTCTTCTGCCCTATAAAACCATACCCTACTGTGTTTTTAAGGTTAGTTTGAGGAGATGCAGGATGATCTACCTGCCGGAAAGAAGAGGATTGTGTTCTTTCATTGATCCAAATCAGTCCCTCTCACTGTTGAGTAGCAACAAGTAATCCATGTCCAAAGGAGAAAATAAGTACCAAGTTACCTCACACAAGAAAAATACAATATTAAAACATACAATTGCAAAGAAAAAAATTCAGAGGATTTACCACATGCTGCTTTTAAAATAGAATCCTATAAATTCAATTTTTTATAATTTATTCATTTATATGTGTATGACATGAATTTATCCTGAAAATTTTACTTCTATTAATAAATAAGCATTGTGTGTACTTGTAGCTATTTTATACATGTTTATGCATTTTATAAATTTTTATGTATTTATATATTCTATTAATTTTATCTTTTTATATATTCTTTAAATGTATGTGTGTATATGTTTATAAATAATAAACAAGATGTCTCAAAATCTCCTGAAGATGTCATCTTTTTTCAGACATTTTTTAGTATATATGTCATTGCTATAGACATTTGCAACTTAAAAGATCAATGTTTCAAACACAAAAGACTATCAGCCACCTTTACTCTAAAAGCCCAACCCATCATCCTTCTCCAGGTTTGTTTTAGGCCTCCTTGCCCCATCTCTCCTTGACCTGAAATGCTGACTGACAGGAAGATCATAATTAGCAGATATGTCTAGTCAGCAAAGTGCATTCTCAGATCCTATGGTCCACGGTACTTAACAGCAAATCAAAGGCAAATCTCTACCTGAGAGGAGTGGGGGATTCACTTTCTATAATCTCTTTTGCCATTTTATTTGGTGTTAGTGAGCCTGCTCCTCTCTTTCTGCTCCTTGCCTCCTCTCTCTTTGGGAATGTGGATCCTAGTCACACACTGGTCAAATTATAAGAGAGTCACTACAAGTTCCAGTTCTGTTTACCCACCATGTCCTCTTCTCTTTCAGGACATTTGCCCTGACCAACTCAAGGGGATAGATTTTGTGAAAAATACTTTGTACTAAGGGCAAATGTATCCATAATTCTTACTCTAAACTAAATTTTATGACCATTTCTGAAAATAAACACTCTGTAGTTGTTTGTAGGGGACTGCTCTGTCTGGGTTCAAGAATTGTAGCCCAAGCAATGAGCCAGGACCCTAGGCCTATAAGACTTGGCTGGAAAACTGGGAAGGTCAGAGGCAGACATGACTCAAAGACCACTCAGAGGGTTCCCATGGGAATTAGATTTAAAAAATGCATATTATGCTTTAAAGCTTGCTCTGCTTTTCTTATCTCTTAGTTAACTATAAACAGTGCATAGAAAAAAAATGTGTGAAGCCTTCCACCTGATGTCAGTGTGGTGTCAGGATGTCTAACAGACCGTGACACAGAGTGGTCACTGTGTTCTTTACATTGATATCTGTAATCAGTAACTGTCAACTGTAACTCAAGCGTCTAAAGCTAATTGACGATTCATGAGTCTCAACCTTGTATCTCCCGAATCCCCTCCTCAATAAAAGGGACTAGGGGGAACATTTGGCATGCTTTTCCACTAGAGAGATTTTTCACCTCTCCTCCTCCCAGACAAAAGACAGTGTTCAGGTAATTTTATTTTCTTTCATCCATGATCCTGAAACCTCTGCTGGACAGAGTTACCACTGAGCCAGGGTGTTGAAGGCAGCCCACTTCAGTGGTTAATACAGGCACCTTTCTGGCAGTTTTACTTTGAGTGAGAAATGCATCAGACAGCTCAGTCGCTCAGTTTCCATAATTCCTTAGTGTTCAGTTTTATTCAGGATAATTGTCCTTGTTCATTACATGGATTGTTTCCATCCTAAAGACCAGATATCTTTTTATTTTTATTTTTTTAAAAAAGCTCTACAATGGTAGCTACCCAATAAAATCTATCTAATCTTAGTTCTAAAAGGCTCATACTTTTTTCAAGTAGTTTAGACAAACCTACCATTTTCTTTTCTGATTTAGTACAAGGAATGAACTGATATTATGTTTCTGGCATATTGATTTATTTTACTTAACTATGCTTTATCCAAACTGCTCTGACCACAAATAGAAATGAATGATAGAATATGGACATTCAAAAGTACACAGTTATATGGCCTTCATCCTTTCATAGGTGGTCTGACAGTGTAATAACCAACAGTGTATTTTTAAACAGAAGGATAAGATTACAGGGAAATAGTTGGAGAATCACTTTACACATTCTAATTCTGACCTCCAGGAGGTCAGGGTGTGGGCTTTATTCCACTCTGCCTCTACTCTACAAGGCCCTCCAACAGTTGGCTTTCAGGAAGATGCTGTGTAATTGGTAGAGTTATTTGAATCTCTGACTCAAGTGATTGCCATTATTTGTAGTTTTCAATGTTTAAAATTAATAAAATATGTAAACTAAGGTGTTTTGATAATCATAATGCTGGCTCACATAAAATGAAAGAAATTTATAATTGAAAAAAATTGGAGATTCCTTAGTCTCGACAAACATAACAAAATACAAAAGATATCACTTTAATGCAATGTGGTAAGTTATTGTTGACAACCACTCCATTTGTTAACAAAAAAACAAGGACTAGAAACCAAGACTGCTGGTATACAAGCTCCAATCATTTCCACCACTATAGTTCTTCCCCTATGCTTTCCTATACCAAGAACATTCAATCACAATAACAGTTAACAGTAACAATAGTAACAGTAATGGTACACTAATATTTATCAAACATTTACTATATACTAGACAATCTGTTACATATTTTACATTTGTGCATTTTCTCACTTAATCTTACAGTTATATCTATTTTACTAATGAGGAAACTTGAGCTGAAAAAGGTTAAGAAATTCACTCAAGGTCATACATCAATGCCAGTTAACTGTGTTTACAAAACAGTCTGTGCCTCTGACCACTTATTTGCCATACAGGAAAAAAGACACAAACTGTTTCATACAGAAATGATGCATGTTTTATTATATTTGATCCTGAAACAAAAATTAGTTCCTCTGAAAGTTATAACAATGATGATAGCAATATTCAGTAATGTTAAGTTCATTTCCTTGGGAATTTAAGTCAGTAGATCAAGATTTGTTTTTGTTTTTGTTTTCATTTTTGTTTTGAGATATGAATTCACATTTGTTTTAACACAAATAAAACAAGCCACAAAATGGTCAGAGAAAAAGATTGTGTCAACTCCTCCAGGATAGTGGGGACAAGTTGCAAAATTATTACTTGGTGCTGAAGGTCAATAATGCATGATTACTTTTATGAGTATTAGGAGATGTGAACTAGTATCCTTGACATAAATATTTTTAAAAAATATTTATCCTTGAACTGGTATTGACTTTCATCACTTAATATGAGCTGCTCATTACATGCTGCTTGACACTCTTGAATCATTCAATTGCACCCTATCTTTGCATAGACCAGTTATAAGCAAATTTGATTCTTACCTTAAAACTTAAACTTTATACCTACAGCCTATAGTAAAAAGTAATGACTTATAAAGCTTTCCAGAATTTCTCATAAATATTTATTTATATGTATTATATATATTCACATGTCTTCAATAACTCATGATAGAAAGTGTCTGAGGAAATAAATGGGACCAGAGACATTTAGGCAAATCAACAACAAACGCTCAGCTTTTAATTGTAATTTAGAGACCATCCAGTCTGATCCCCTACCCCATGTCTGATCCCTTTCATATAATCACCATATGAATATTTCTAGCCATGAGGAGACACCTGGTTCATTTACTTTCTCATTAACCCCAATTATTAGAAATGTTTTCCGTGGGAAACTCCTTTTCATAAAGCATGAGATCATCTGCTAGCAAGTAACAGCTTTCTGTCCTCATGGTAACCAGAATAAGATTATTTCCCATATGTTTTAAACAAGTCACAAGGATGCATGTGCCCCTTCCCAGATCACAGGCTACATCCATGCAACTAGAAAGAAGAAGACAGAATCTGAAAATTTCATGCTTGCAGCCTCTTTCTTTAGATATGTGAGCTTTATTTTAGATTTCAGTGTCCCAAATGATGTGTTTGAGTTGGGCTTAGATATGGCCACATAGGCACAATTCCTGCACAAACATTCAATTCAAGGCTTCAGTGCCTTCCATTCCCACTCCTGGAATGACTGATTGACCAATACTGGCAAAATCCCAACTGCAGTGATGGACCCACAGTAAGTTATCTCGCTGTCCCTTGAGCTGTGAGAACTCTGGGGCCAAGTTAACCAGTTGATGAGTGTCCCCTATACCCAGTGCATATGATAAGAGCAGATGATAACTAGTTGTTGCTGGGCACAATATTGGATATAAATGTAAAACTTTAAATATGTTGGCAAATCTCTAATTTTTAGTGTCTTGACATTTCTATTACAGTCAAAATAATAAAAATATTGACTTCTGTTCAGACTCATCAGATTGTACACATTAAATATGTACAGTTTGTTATATAGCAATTACTCCTAAATAAAGTTGTTTAAAAAAAAAAAAGAAAGGGGAAGCAGCTACCTGTACAAGATAAATTATGATGCATTAGCTAATTAGCCCCCAAATCCAAGTTGCTTAACTCAACAAAGATCTAATTCACAGTATGCACACTTTATAAGTTAGCATAGTTACTCAGAGACCCAAGCTACTGAACAATTCCCCAACATTAACTGCATTATCTAGAACATGCTGCCTCTTTGATGCAAAGGGCAGAGGGAAAGAGCACTGATATCTTCACAGCAACAATTAAATGGCACAGCTCAGAGGTAATACTCATCGCTTCTGTTCATGTCTCATTGGCCAGAACTAAGCTCATAGAAATGTGATCTTCTGTGTGCCAGAAGAAGCAAACTTGATACTTGTAAACACTGGTAAGGTCTATCACATTATAATTTAGGTCTCCTGAGAAATTTTATTCTCCAATCAAGCATTCCTAATTCTTTCATATGCTCTTCAGATGACATAGTTTTCTTCTACCTCTCCTGACTTCCTTCCAATTGCAACTCTACTTTAAAGATTTTTAATATTGGTACATGAACCAATGGGCAGGATTTTGTGACCATGTTTATTTTGCAAAGGAAAGAAGATATGGCTTTCAATAGATTCTCAAAGAAGTCCTGTTGAGAAAGTTTAGGGACCACTACTCAGATATCTCATTTTCTTTCTAATATAATGCTAAGACGATGCAATGTTCTAGCAAAGGTCTAAATACTATTGCTCTATTACATATTCTGGATATGTTATTTTTAAAAGGCCATTATAAAAGAAAATTTACATTCATTTTTTTAAAGGTTGTTGCCCCTATGCTGAGTTTATAAATTTTTTTAAAAGTGTATATCACTTGCACAGTTGGCACATTCTCTTGTCTTTTTCATTTTTAATTTTATTTATTGTTTTTCTATTACAGTTGTCCCATTTTACCCTCATTGCTGCCCCCACACCCAGCCCACCCCTTCTCCCACAGTCAATCCCCACCCCATTGCCCATGTCCATGGGTTATTTATACTAGTTCCTTTACTAAACCCTTCCCCTACTTACCCCCCTTCTCTCCCTCCCCTCTCCCCCCGATAACTGTTACTTTGTTGCTTGTTCAATTTTGTTTATTTGTTTGTGTTGTTCATTAGTCTCCTGTATCAGATGATATCATATGGCATTTTTCTTTCATTGCCTGGCTTATTTCATTAAGCATAATCCTCTCTAGTTCCATCCATGTTGTCGCAAACAGTAGGAGTTCCTTCTTTCTTTCTGCTACATAGTATTCCATTGTGTAAATGTACACATTTTTTAAATCCACTCATCTACAGATGGGCACTTAGGCTGTTTCCAGCACTTAGCTATTGTAAATAAAAGTGCTATGAACATAGGGATACATAGGTTCTTTTGAATTGGTGTTTCAGGATTCTTCAGGTATAATCCTAGCAGTGGAATTGCTTGTTCAAAAGGCAGTTTCATTTTTAGTTTTTTGAGGAAATTCCATACTGTTTTCCATACTGGCTGCACAAGTCTACATTCCCCCCAACAGTTTACTATGGTTCTTGCTTCTCCACATCCTTGCCAGCACTTGTTGTTTATTGATAATGGCCATTCCGACTGGTATAAAGTGGTATCTCATTGTGAGTTATATTTGCATCTCTCTGATGGCTAGTGATGTTGAGCATTCTTTCATATGCCTATCCTGTATATCCTCCTTGGAGAAATGTTTGCTCAGTTCCTTTGCCCATTTTTTAATTGGGTTGTCTGTCTTCTTGGTGTTGAGACATGTAAGTTCTTTATATATTTTGAAGATCAATCCCTTGTCTGAGGTATCATTGGCAAATATGTTTTCCCATATGGTTGGTTCCTTTTTCATCTCGCTGATGTTTCCTTTTGCTGAGCAGAAACTCTGGTACTGGCATAAAAACAGACATACAGATCAATGGAACAGAATAGAGAGCCCAGGAATAAACCCATCTATATGGTTGACTAATATTCAACAAAGGGGGGAAGAATATAAAATGGAGTGAGAAGAGCCTCTTCAACAAACGGTGCTGAGAGATAGGGGCCATGCAAAAAAATGAAACTAGACCACCAGCTTACACCACACACTAGAATAAACCCGAGATGGATCAAAGAGTTAAATGTAAGATTTCACACCATAAAAGTCCTAGAGGAAAGCATAGGCAGGAAAATTTCACATATTTCATGTAACAGTATTTTCACTGATACATCTCCTGAGGCAAGAAAAATAAAGAAAAAAATAAACAAATGGGACTACATCAAACATTCTGTCTTTTCTTATTCAAATGATTTGAAGTGGTTTTATTTTTATTGCTCTTTTACACAACATGCAGACTATGTATTTTTGTTTTCATGGGCACAATTGTGTTTCATATCATTTTCAATATTGATTTTACCAAGAAGCACACTAGCTGTCTTTCTCATCCAACTTTGACTCTCCTGAATCTCATCAATATATTCATATAAATCATCGATGCAAGTGCTGAACCAGTTCTGTGCACAGGCAATGCCAAAGAACACACACATAAAAGTTTTCTCCAGGAATGTGTAATTGCATTTCTCAGCATACTTCAGGAGTTTTTTCCTTTGTATTATTTGTTGCTATATTTGTAGTTGCCCTTGTTTATCTTCTTAACATGGTGTCATTTCCTCTCTCTTATTATTAGTGGCTCTTTCCTTTCAAATAAGTTCTTTAAAAGTCCCATTCTCTAAAGTCAGTGTGATATTTCTAAGACGACTGACTTCTACTCTGATGATGCTTCCTTAGGTATCTTGAATTTTTAAAATTTTTTCTAACTTCCTACACCTAAAATACACATTTAATATTAATGCTTTTACAACAGATCTATCACTATAAAGGATGTCAAGTAAGAAACTTACCATCTTTAGGACTTATTTTCTTCCAGAAAAGGGGGCTGTAGACATGACGGGCTAAATGATCTTAAAGTTCCTGGCAACTTGAAGACTGCAGGCTTCTTTGACTTTTGCTAAACCTTTTCTTCCAGCAGTTCAAAGACATTCATTGATGAAACTGTAATGATTTACTGAAGAAACCAAACCCCAAAAAGCAACATGGAGTTTCCTACATTAATATACAAAGTTCAATGTAAAACTCCAAAATATTTATATTCCCTCTGAAAAACAGCAACCCTTCTTCTTACCAGGCATTAAAATTGCCCATGTGCCACATAAGAGCAATAGCTCTTAAATTTTGGCTAACGCTTCCTATCAATTCATTACATTGGCTGTTTGCTGCAGAAAAGTTAGTACATCCAAAAATACTCCAAGGTTAAGTGTATAATGATTCAATTAAATTTTTTCTAATAAATGTTGTAACGTTATAGAAGAAGAAGAAACAAAGATATCATACACTTGAGTATATTATAAATGTTTAGACAGATAAATATACCTGTGGCTTACTGGCTCCCATGTGTGAAGTATTTATCCCAGATGACCACTGCCCTTGTATCAAGCCCTCAAACTGCCCATTAGGTATCAAAATACAAAGCTTGCAGCATCATACTTTTTCTCTCATTAAGGTAATGACTAATCACAGAATGCACCAGAACATCTCCTGTTTAAACTATCCAAATTTCATTTTGACATTACAGAAGAATGCCTTAATTTTAAAAAAGAAAAAAAAAACATCAATTTTATTTTGCCTCATTAAAAAGCATAGTACACCATTTAAATGTAATAATAATGTGGCTTTAAATGTATTTCAAAATACAGTATTCCCTCACTTATTGTGGGTATTACATTCTAGACCCCACCGCAATAGGTGAAAATCCACGAAGTAGAAACCTTACATTTATTTTAGTATTTATATATATATTAAGGCTTTATAAACCCTTCCCACACATTTATAAATCATTCCCAGTCCCTTATTAACCTTTCCCACTCCCTTATTAACCGTTTCCACACTTTCATAAACACTACTTATGTTATTAAACATATTCTACACTCATAAACCTACGTAACTTTAACAACATACGTATACAATACCACAAAGTCCCACAATATAGTGAAAAATCTGTGATAAATAATTAAATATAATATTTTTAGAAATCCCATGATACAGTGAGGCTGCGATAAGTGAACCGCGATATAGAGCGGGACTACTGTATATTTTGGGAGAAGACCAACATATGTAGCAAGATCGGCAAACAATACATGAAAAGACCTACTTTAAAATGTATTAAAAGCTCCAAATCTGTGTACAACTTGGAAAATAAAAGGACCAACCAGAACAAGGATTTATACTGAGTTTTATTTTTTTTAAGTGGATATTGCTCTTCTATTTGCTTGTAATAGGTTATGCTACTGTTAAAAAACAATAGTATCTTAGTGACATACTATGACAGTATTTCTTTCTCATATATGTCAGCTGATAGTTGAGTTCAGAATGACCCCAGGTCATTTTTATTCCATGGCTGAGACTGAATAGACCACTTCTATTGCCATCTCCTGGCAGAGGGAAAACAGAAATAGTAAAGCCAATCCAAGGCTTTTAAACATCTGCTCAGTTACGGCATATAATAGTTCCATTCACATTCCTTTGGCCAAAGCAAGTAATACAAGCCAAGAGTGATGTCAGTGGAGTGAGAAGTTTATTCTCCCTCTGGGAAAGGTGCTACAAAACATGTCAATGAGTGAAGATATATAATCCTATTATTATTACAAGGCCACATAATAACCGGAAATTACATATAATCCATCATTTTAAAGAATGAATTGTAGAAAAAAGAACTTCCTGGCAATAGACACAACAAGCATCTCTGGGTTCCAGACTACGAACATTTTCTTTCAGTGTGATAGATATTCCCAATTGTCCTCTAAAAGTGTGGTAATAATTTACACACCTGCCAGAAATGCATGTAAGGACCTTTCCAACTTTGGCATTATTAAACTTGTTAAATGCTGCTAATCTGATTGGTAAAAATTATTCTATTTCATCCTTATAAATTATTTTTGATTATGAGAAAAGTTTGGCGTTTGCTTATTGCTCATTTATTTTTCTGAATTTTTATACTGCCTGTTCAGATAATTTAAGAAAAATGAAGTTTTAGTATGAGCAGAGAACTGAGCCAAGCTTTTAAAATTCTTTGTTATCTGATAAAAGCCACATTTGAAGCTTGGCTAGTGTGACTAAAGCCATAAGCTATGTAAAAGGATTTTGAACACAGGGCTTATGTTTGACACAGAATGCACTCTGGTTTATTGTCTCTTAACACATAGTATGTGGGTGTTTTGTGCTGCCACATTATGGTGGGAGTGAAAAATTTTTGAAACAGGTGCACAAATTTTGTCGTTACATAAAATCACTACAAATTGAAAACTACTTTGAATTTTCTTTATGAATATTTGATTTTCTTACCTTAGAATGTATTCTTCATCATTATTATGAAATATAAAGGCACTCTATGCACAGTTTGTGAAAAACATAATTTTCCTTGTCCTGGATACAATACTTAAGTACCATCCCAGCAAAATTTTACCTACCAAAAATGAAAAGAATTCACTCTGGAGGTTATCATAGGTTCTACAGATTCTTAAATAGTAAATCATGGGCCTACAGTATTATTACTAACCCCTGGGAGAATGTAAAGATTTCCTGGTCTTGGGCTGGTAAAATAAATATCTCTTATGTCTCAGAAAATACAAACCATTCTGCAGCATTTCCCCCAATGTTTCTCTATACTGATCTCATTGCTACATTTTCCCAAATTGGATCACAGAATGTTAATTTCAAGAGATGTCTTAAAAGAAAAAGGGATGGACAAAGGAAGTCATCAAATAACTTTATGAAATACTACATACTGGATCCTGCCCTGAAAGAACCACTTGCTAGCTGAGTAAGCTTGGCCAGCGTCAGAACCCCGCTCTGGCCTTTGCTTCCTCGCATGGGCAATGAGGATGACAGAACCACCTCAGAGAGTTGCTGTGAGTACTAAACAAGGTAATTCAGGCAAAGCCCTTAGAATAGGGCCTGATACATGATAGGTCTTCAATAAATTTTGGTTATTTTCACAGCCATTATATTAGCATTTGAAGGCTCTAAAAACACTCTTGCAGTAAGTAAATCTGTGTGACGTTGTCCAGCCAGTTTTCTTCAAATAATTTGACCCCTGTTTCTTCATCTAACATCTTGCACTTTCAGCAGTTCTACACAATTTACCTTCTTTTACCTAAAGCCAAGAATCAGAAAATAGGACAGAAGTAGGAATGGGGTGAGAGAAGGACTATGTGCCAGTCTGGTAGGAAATCACGTTGCTGTTACTTCATTCTCCCTGAAGGGGTCAGCCAGAAAAACTGCTGTGACTCTTGTACAATAAACACTTGATTCAACCTGTCCAAGCTGGTGTCAAACACTGTAATTGCCTCTGTCTGCTATGAGGTAGTAGAAGGAAACAATGAAACACTCTGTTTCTATCCTCTCTGTTCCTTTTATTATACCCAGAGACAATTTCTTCTGTGCCCACTTCTGAATAACAAATAAACCTGCTAGAAGATTTCAAGGCAAGGAAGTCAATGCTTTTTCTTGTTATCCCCTCCATGATTAATAAGGCAACAATATCTATTCTCCAAGAGTAGAGTTCAATTTCCCTATATTTAGAATCAAGTATAGGCTTAAACCTAACATGTACTTACTTGATATTATTAAGCTACTTAGTGGAAATTCATGAGTAAGATACAGAATTGCCCTCCCTGGTGCTATAGCTGATATGACTTACCAGTGTTAGTTCAGTAAAAACCTAATGAGGTCTTTTATTAGTAAGAAGAGAGCATCTAAAAAACCACTCAGAAAGAGCAGCCTTTGAAAGTCTAATACTTTCTGTATAACAAAGCTAATTTATACCTAACGGTTTCCACCTCTCACCAAAATGAAGATTATTAAATACTTGACACTGTGACAACCCAGAGTAGACGAATAGAAAAACTGCATTTTTTAGTTTATCAGAAAGCAATAAAATGCAAATTAATTCTTAAAGGTTTTAATCTAGTCACGCTATAAAAATATCTGGCAAATTAATTTGTAATCTAATTCTTTAATAGTAAGTGAAGACCCAAGCCATATTAAGCATTGAATCCCAGAAAACTATCTGCTTAACAGCTCTCAATATTTCTCAAAAGTAAAGATGTTCTGTTGATTGATGGCTGTCTCCTTCAAAAGCATCAGTTGGAATAGTAGTTATCTGAAAGCAGAGAATGTGCACAGCTTTGATGGCTGAGACAACACACCTGCTTCACTTCTTTAGAATATTAATTTAAAAAGGCTATGTTTTCCACATAGGACACACACCTGTCATTTCTGCTTCCTTAATATTTGGAATCTTTTTCTGCTTCCCAATGCTGAGACTGCTGCCTGAGTTCAGGCACTGCTCAGGCCTCAGCTTATTCAGGGCAGTGGCCTCCTAACTGGTCTCTGTTCTTCTGATTTCCCCACCATCCCTTCAGTCAACCTACCCACCACACCCAGAATGAGCTTTCTAAAATACAACCAAGTAGGTAAAAACCCTCAATGTTACAGCTTTACTTTCTGGGTGAAATTCAAGCTATTTGAATTGTAAAATTCAAATGACTGGCCATGTGAGGTCTTTTGCAGCCCCTTACCCCTTCCTACCTCCCAGTCTCGTCTCGCAGCCCTTCCCTTTAGCTTTCTCCTTTTCCTGCTTCTTGGTTTCCCTGGAATATTCTCACTCCTACTTCTTCCTGGCTAAATTCTAGTTACCCTTTATGATGTATCCCAGATCACTTCCTCCAAAATGATCTTCCAATCATTCTAGGTTGAGAGCTCTTTCTCTGAAGCCCTTCAGTGCCAAGTATCAATGTGGACCTTACAAATTATTGCACATTGCAATATCCTTATGCTTCCTCCCACCTTTTCTGCTTTTCTCCCTCCCTCCCTCCCTTCCTCCCCCCTCCCTCCCTCTTATATTCTCAGCTTCTAAACTATTGGAAACCAAATTTTTTGAGCCCTACCTTCAGGCACAGATGCAGACAGTAATGGTTTCCCGTGCAAAGTCATGAATTTCATTCTGAATACTGACTGATTCCAGCAGTATTTCCTTATTACTTTTGTGACTAATGTAATATATTTAATGTAATGTGGTATTTACAAATAACAAAATTTTAAAAAACAAATATAAATGATAGGCAAAAAAGTAAACTAGCCTTTGAATGAATAAGCCTTTCTTTTATCAAAACCATTCAGTTAAGCAGCCCTTCAAATCACTAAAATAGGCAATGTCTCTGTGTACTAGAAAACAAAATTCCACCAACTATAACTTATGCCTTGCCTTTCTTAACTATTCTAATCTTCTAATGGACCCAGAGAAATCTGGGCTGCCACAGCACTGTACTACTGGTAACTGCTATGGTTCCATTAAAAAGAACTCATGCTTATTTCACTGAAATGTCCTCATGAATCCCCAGAACATAATGTTGAGAAACCAAGGCTTGATGGCCTTCTAATGTTTCTAGTGTTCACTAAGTCATGTTGGTGGGAAACTTTTCAGAGATGACCCTACTATAGATCCATACCGCCATCTTCACTCTAGATCTTGACCCCTGTGACCTCACTTTCTTTTTTTTACTTTGTGACAGTAGCCACAATACTGAATTTTATTATAGTCTCATTGGATGGGACAAAAACATATATGTTCTAATAGTGGTTGTATTAATGTTTATCAGAGAAGAGGGGTAGCATATGGCTCAAGTCAAAGAATCAGAAATTGACTTAAATTAATAAAAAGTTAAATTTATTAAAACTTGGAAGAATTGAGGAATGAAAAGAGAAAATAGTAATAATGGCCACCAGAACAAACAAAAGACCTAGGAAAAGAAGATGGGGTGCATCCCTGTAACAGAGGGGTCTGACCAGATTGCAGTGGAGCAAAGGAACCCTGATCTGGCCTGAGAGGATGCACCTCCCCCTCCAACCCGCACCCTGGCCCCCAAATAAGGGAAGAGTTGGTGGAAACGCCATGACGGATGAAAGAGCCTACCTTCCTGAAGAAGGGAGGGACCCTGAGAGGGGTTGAGAAGTGCAGAAGGCACCCCAAGATCAAAACCAGAGCTGAAGAGTGATGGCACCCCCCCAACCCCTTGCCAGGTTAACAATAAACAACTAATGGAGCTTGTGATACTGCTTACACAGAGCCTGGGAGGGCTGTGGGGGCTGATAAGGTAAGAACACATGTGTAACAAGGTGACACCCTGCCCTGGGCAGAGACACGAAGCCCCTGTGCTGCTAGAAAACCCTCCCACCTGCTTCTGGATCATGGTGATCAGAGGAGGGGCCAAGACTTGGTGCGATCTGTCGCTCACAGTAGATTTTGGCCCAGAATTAGCTGGGAATTTGGACACCACTGTTACAGAGCCCCTGGGCTGCTCCAATTGAAAACAAACCCACGGGCTCTTTAGTTAGGGGTCCGACTGCCCGCCGCCAAAATTATAACTCTCAATACCAGAGTTTAGTGAAAAGAAAAAGAATAGTTTATTTACAGTTATATAGATTTAGTTATTTGCGGATTTCTGTTGTTAAGTCTTATGTTCTTTAAAACACCCATAAACACATATCCTTGCCTCCCCCCCTACCAAACCAGGCTATTTTTAGAAAAGTCAGAGAAACCCTTTCCCTACTTTCCAAACACAGTTCAGCTTTACCAGTAGCTGCCAATCATTCAATCCTGACTGGGGAGACCTCGTCTGTGTTATGGGGTCCACCAGCTTTTAATCCAGAACCTCATGGATTCTCAGCCTCCTTGTAAACTGCACAGTTAGTCCTTTTGTAATCCACACAGTCAGCCTCAGCCTCAGTCCAATCCACACAGTCAGCCTGGCTAAAATGTCTGCTGCTTATTTTTAAATCCCTGACTACGTCCTCTGATGCAGTGGGTGCGGTAACCAGTTCTGACCATTCACAGAACCTCACATAGGATCTGTGTGCTTTCTCCATATCATCCCCTGGACCAAGTCCCCTCCCATCTACCTGAGGCTTTGGATGCATTAAAGCCATTTTGCATAAAAAAAGACACTAGCCACCAGCCTCAGGCATGTGGAGGCATTCTAAAAGCTGCTTCCTTTTCCCCATCCCCCAGCCGCAAACTCTGGGGTTTTTTTGGAACACCCCTGTTTCTGTAACACCACCACAGCATGTAGGATTTTAGGGGAAAGACTTAAAATGGAGGGCATGCAGAAGCGCTTCCCTTTTCCTTCTTGCTTGAACAGGAGCCAGCTTGAAGAGGCTGAGTCCTGCCTGCATGAATTACACGCTGCCAGGGGCATGCCCACGAAGCACAGAGCCCCAGTGGAGGCTCTGGCCTTGCCCTGCTTGCAGGGTCTGGAGGAAGCTCATGTGGGCCCAGCCATCAGCCAGCCTGGAATGCTTGCTGGCCCCTGAGGGCGTCAGCAGCCCTGAACACTGGGGCCCAGCGGGCTGAGCCCCTCTGATGACTAGCTACAGAGATCTGGCGTGTGCCCCCAGCCCCTGGAGATGGAGAAAGCTGCAAGAAGGCAATGGAGATGCAGGCCTCCCTCATAAGTGTGCGAGAGAGAGAGAGAGAGAGAGAGAGAGAGAGAGAGAGAGAGAGAGAGAGAGAGAGAGAGAGAGAGAGAGAGAGAGAGAGAGAGAGAGCTCTCAGAGGTGGAGAGAGAGATCCATCCATATAGTATCCTTCAGATATAGATTTAAGTCTTTTGGGGAACGAAGGGATTTCTGTGTTTTGCAGAAGAGAATGGTTTGGAGCAGGGGAGCTCTCAGCTCCCTCAAACTGTGCACCCTGTTAATAAAAACCTGTTGTTTACAATAGCTAAGTGCTGGAAACAGCCGAAGTGCCCATCTGTAGATGAGTGGATCAAAAAACTGTGGTACATTTACACAATGGAATACTATGTAGCAGAAAGAAAGAAGGAACTCCTGCCATTTGCAACAACATGGATGGAACTAGAGAGAATTATGCTTAGTGAAATCAGCCAGGCAAAGAAAGCAAAATACCATATGATATCACCTAATACAGGAAACTATAGAGCAACAGAAATAAACGAACTAAATAGGCAAAGACTAGAATAGTAGTCAGTAGGGGGGAGGGGGGAGGGAGAGAAGGGGGATAAGTAAGGGAAGGATCTAGTCAAGAAACGTGTATGAATGACTCATGGACATTGACAACGGGGAGGGATATGATTGTGGGAGAAGGGATGGGCTGGGAGGGGGGAGCAATCGGGGAAAAATGGGAGAACTGTAATTGAAAAACCAAAAAATAAAATTAAAAAATAAAATAAAATAAAATAAATTTTAAAAAAAACCTGTTTTCTTCCTCATCAGTCTCTGTTTTATTGTTGTGTATGGTGGCCGGTGGCTGAATCACATTTTGCCCTGTAACATTCCTATGCGCTAGTGGAGAAGTGTTAACACTTACTAAATAGAGAAGCTCCTTTGAGCATAAGGACATTTTCTTTATGATTCTTTTAACCCAAAGGCCCAGAAAATTCTTGGCACATTACTAACACTCAAAATATATTAAATGTTAAATCAATGCATGCGTAACTGAGAATATTATTTTATTGAGTAACTAAATGTAGATAGGACAATAAAAGAGAAACAGAGCTTACAATTTTATAGAAGATATTAATTTTGCTAAGGAGAGACAACAGGTCTGACAGAGCTCTCAAATGTACCCGTTTTATAAAATGGTCCCCTAAGACTTCTCATTATTAGAATTATTTCACAGTTTAATTCACGATCAGCTAAATTTTTTCCACTTCTCTGGAAATGCTTTTTACCCTAAAGCAAAAAAGGAGAAACCTCAGAAATCTCATGCATATGCTCTCCTGGAGCTGGGATGAGCTTCTGGTAGAATCATGGCCTTCTTTATACTAAGAGCTGACTGGGAGCCCCAAACCATATTCCCCAACATCCAACCACTCGGATCAACTGGGAAGGGAATGCCCGTGAGAAGTCAGCTGAGTTCTGCTTTCCCATACCCCATAGACCCTCAGAACATCACATAGCCTTCAAATACCAGTTTGGAATTACTAAAAACAACAATTTCAAAACAAAGTCAAAAATGTCTTAAATTTGTACCTAAATACACACCAAGCCCACTGGTTAGTCTTACATGAGCTACTTAAATAGTCTCAATCTCAGTGTTTAGATAGATAAAATGGAGGAGGCCATCAACACCTACCTCATCATGTTACTGTAGGGTTTATATAAAAAATTGTGGGGATTCTTTAGTACAGTACACCTAACACAAAGTAAGTGCCCATTAACTAATCACTAATGTTGTTATTTAAGTGATCTCAAATTTCTTGTAGAAGTGATAAAAAAAAGGTACAATCAACTTTATTAGCTTTCTACTGCTGCATAACAAATTGCTCTCTGTGTGTGTCTACGTCCAAATCTCTCCTTTCTAGAGAAACATCAGTCATAATGGATTAGGGGTTCACATTAGTATAACCTCATCCCAACTAACCTACTCACATCTGCAACAATCCTATTTCTAAATAAGGTCACATTTCCCACTAACCTGAATTAGTGATACTTTGAGGTATAAATTTTTACTTTCTGTTCAGAGCAGCTACATTTCCATTAAAAAAAAAAAAAGAAAATGTAATGCTTATAATAATAATAATTGCTACCATTTATAAAGTACTAGGTATGTATCAAGAACAGAGCTGAGCACTTTAAATGCACTGCTTCCCAATTCTCACAGTAGCCCTGTGATTTAGGCTTTGTCATGCCTTCATTTTACAGGGGTTTTAAAGGGATTAAGTGACTTGACCAAAATCACAGGGCCAGCAAGTGAAAGGGCTGGTACTCGGAGTTTCTGATTCTGGAGCCCCAGAGATTAACCACCACCCTGCTGTCACTCAGTGTGCTGCCAGAAATTATAAAAGATCCATGGCTGGATGTCAGCCTTTTTAACTGTAAACACCATCTGCATCTACATAATACCCTGCTATGTAGTTTTTATTCAGTAGGTATGGGATGGGTGGATTATTTTATGTAAAAACTTATTCTTTCAAATTGGTATATATTTTGCATTATAATCTTGTTTGCATTTTTAATTTCCTTATTTTCCCCCACAGGTAGTTAAACAATGTGTTGAGGGGAAAATGAGGACATACCTAAATAATCCAGTTGTTTGAATTTTGGTGCCCTGTTTTGAACAGAAAGGTTGGAGGGAAGCTCTGGGTCTGGGAATAATTTATTTTACCAATTTGTTGCGAGTTTAGATTGTATCCTTTGGGTGGAAATATAAAACTCATCTAGTGCAACCACCCAGGAAGCAGGCCAACCACTGTTATTTTGAAGAAAGAAGCTTCTGAGGTGGAAACTTTGGCTGCTGTTGTGTCTGCCTGACCGTTCAAGCTGACTTGAGATTTGCTTGTACAAGAGGCATCATTTCAGGCCAGAATGGTCCCCAATGTCCCACCTATGAAAAGAAGAATGTACCTCAATGTATAGCATTATCCCTCTTCCTATCTTTATGGCAAGAGTGAATTTCCTGGCACGTCCCATTTTAAAAGCTTGTGACAAACATGGTTTGAAGCTTCTACTCACATTTCAAATGCCTTTCAGTTGCCACTCTCTAATAAAATCCCCCTTTCCCCCTCTTGATGATTAATTGCTTTAGGCACCAGAAATAATAAATAAGGAAGTTCTTGATTCAGAGGAGGCATCTAACTTTAAGCAAGGCAGTGCCCCACATGGAGAGTGCAAAGGCAAAAACGCAGTCCTTGGCTTCCTCCATGGTCACTCAGCAAACTAACAAAGTACCGATGCACCCAATCCCAGCGTAAAATAATGTCATTTCAAAGCAGAATTCACTTCAAGTTAATGGTCTATTTAAAATGAGCCTAAGGAAAAAAGGGGAGGAAAATTTTTTAAAATGCTTGATGATCTTATTTCTTCAAGAAGCATTTTATTCCCTTAGGTTTGCAGCGAGCAAAATTAAAGGCCATTATTAACCATTACCGCAATGGACAGAAGTATGCCCACTAATAATATAAATTTGTTAGGTTAGGTACAACTGCATAAATTAATTGCTGAGTGACTACAGAGTGACAGTGAAATGCCAAGGGTTAAGAATGTAAAAATTAGCCAAGGAACCACACAAAGCCTCCGTTTCTCCACAGTCATCCTCACCTCAATCGACTCTCACAGAAAAGAAGCATTGAGAGAAACAAGATGGCGGAGGAGTAAGTGGAAGCTACACTAACCTCTTCCCAGAACTAGTCTGGATTTACAACTTAATTTTGGAGAAATCATCTGGAATAACCAACCGAACACCAGCTGGAGAGAAGTCTTATAACCACGGAGAGACAGAAAAGGCCGCTACATCACAACGTGACCGGTAGGGAGTGCGGAGACGCGGAAGGGCTGGCTGGGCTCACATGGGTGGCAGCTGAAGGGACTGAGAAACAGCTCAGCAGCTGGGGGGTTCCCCCTGAGAAGGGCAGGGTCTAAACCCCCAGCTGGGCTTCCCAGAGTACAGCTACAGAGTGGAAAGTAAAATAGTATCCAGCTGTGAAAAGCAAAGCGTCACAGGGTTTCTTGCTAGCCGGAGAGAAACAGCAGGAGAAAAAGAGCTCTTAAGCGGATCACATACAAAAATATTTTGCCCCCACTTACCATGGGCTCAAGCAGAGGGAAGGCAGAGAGGACTGGAAATGCTTGGGGAGAGTTTGGTGTGGTGGCTTTGAGGGGAGAGCTGGGGAAGCGGCCGGACGGGTCCCAGTGCTGACTCATCCCCACACTGCAGGCAGACCATTCCTGGCCAAGTGGCATCAGCCTGAGGGGAAGCAAAGGCCCTGCCTACAGGAATTAAGCTGCCACACCCACACTCCTTAAACCTGATGGCTAATCACAGATTGAATAGATTAACAACTAAGAAGCCAGACAAAGGCAGCAGATCCCTGGAAGTCTCCAACAGGCTGCCTAGGCCCAGACTGGTACAGGATCTGACGCCACCAGGGGCAGATCCAGGAAGTGCAGATTTTTCTAAGAAGCACCAACAATGAATAGGAGTCACCAAAATGGGGAGACAGAGAAACAACCCCCCATCAAAAGGAAAGGTAGAATCCCCAGAAAGAATGCTAAATGAAATAGAGGGGAGAAAACTATTAGATATGGAATTCAAAACATGGATTATGGAGAAGTTCAATGAGCTCAGCGGAAACTACAAAGAACTCCAGAAAAACTACAGGAACTTACTGAGAATTACACCAGCATGAAAAAGGACATACAAGCTATCAATAAGAGCCAGGAGGAAATGAAGAATACGATCTCTGAATTGAAGAACACAGTAGAAGGAATTAAAAGCAGGCTAGAGGAAGCAGAAGATCGGATCAGCGAGCTGGAGGACAGCTTAGACAAAAACTCCCAGACAGTGCAACAAAATGAAAAAAGAATGAACAAGACTGAAGAGGTTCTAAGACAGCTGCAGGATAACATGAAATGTAATAATATTCATATCATAGCAATTCCAGAAGGAGAAGAAGAGAGCAAGGGATAGAAAACCTCTTTGAAAAACTAATGACAGAAAACTTCCCTAACATGAAGAGAGAAAGAATCATGCAAGTCCAGGAAGCACAGAGGGTCCCAATGAAGATGAACCCCACAGGCCCACTTCAAGACACATCATAATTAAAATAGCAACATTCAAAGACAAAGAGAGAATCCTAAAAGCAGCAAGAGAGAAACAACTAATAACATACAAGGGAGCTCCAATAAGGCTATCATCAGATTTCTCAGCAGAAACACTACAAGCCAGAAGGGAATGGCAAAAAAATATTCCAAGCAATGAAAAACAAAGGCCTACAACCAAGAAGACTCTACCCAGCAAGGCTCTCATTCAAAATGGAAGGTGAAATAAGGAGTTTCCAAGACAAAAGAAGGCTAAAAGAATACATCTCCACCAAACCAGCATTGGAAGAGATGCTAAAGGGTCTGCTTTAAGAAGATGAAGAAACAGAGAGAAACAGAGAGGAACACGAGTACAAAGGGGGAAAATGACGATGAATAAGCACTGAAAGAAAGAAGGAACTTCTACCATTTGCAACAACATGGTTGGAACTAGAGAGAATTATGCTTAGCGAAATAAGCCAGGCAACGAAAGAAAAATACCTTATGCTATCATCTATTACGGGAAACTAATGAACAACACAAATAAATGAGCAAAATTGAACCAGAGGTATGTAAACAAGGAATAAACTAACAGTAACAAAGGGGGAGATGAGAGGGAGAGAAGGGGTAAGAAGGGGAAGGGTCTAGTCAAAGAACATGTATAAATGACCCATGGACATGGACAACTGGGTGGAGACTGAATGTGGGAGAATGGGGGGCAGGGTGCAGGGAAGCAAGAGGGGGAAAAAAAGTGGGACAACTTTAATGGAAAAAAAATTTAGTGGGGGAAAAAATGAAAATATAAAGAATAGAAATGCAAGTTCAGTGAATATTAGAAGGACAAGGATTCTTCTTCACACTGTATATTTTTCTCCCTATCTGATCCCTCCAGAGTTTGGCATTCTAAAGAAGTAATGACATAAATTTCTTTGTATAAAACTAATAAGACCAGTTGTTAATAGAGGTCTTTTTTTTTTTTTTTTAAACTAAGACTTTGACTGGAATGTCATGCCTAAAGGAGAAATGCTTGGGCTCTGGTTGTTACCAAAAAGCCCTGAGGAACTGGAATTGACTTTCAAAGGTAATAAAAGTCCATGTCATGAGATAAAAGGCCTGGTACCTTGGATGGATGCGCGGTCCATGGCAATCTTTCCAGGGAAGGAATGAAGGTTGTTTTCCTGAAAGATGGCTAGATGGGACCTTAAGGCACAATGGAAAACCAGAATGACTTGGAAAAGACAGGTGTTTACAGGCAAGGCTGAATGCCAGGTATGTGGTTCTTCTTCTGTACCTTGAAGGGCAGACTGAAGGTCACCCTAAATGTTCCTTGCGTAAGTTCCAGCAAAGCAGAACTAAAGATCATAAGTGATCATTTTCTGCTCTTATTGTGTTTATGCAAATGAACAGGATAAATTAAAAATGGACTTAATGCAGTCCCTTTAATGACAAGGAGGGTAATCTTAGGGAGAAAAATCATGATTCAAGGAAAATCACAATGCTCAGTGGTAGACTATAAAGTAGTGCAGCTAACTGTCTTTAAAGTTTCTTTTCATTTAAAATTTGTTTTGACTTGAAAGTTAAACTATGTCTGTGGCATTATCAAAGATGTTTAATTTACAGGCAAGAAGAATGTCAAATGCCTTGCAACTGGATGTCTTTCTGATAAGACAGTCCTACAGATTTAGAGACTTGTATGTGGGTTATGTTATATAAATGAACATGTGTTTTCTGTTTTCAAAGGGCATAAGCCTACGATCTCATTACCTGAGTGTTTGTCTGTATGTATAGGCCTCACTTAATCCTGTCTGCATCGCTGCCTCCTGAGACTCAATGGTTTGGCTGAAATAAGTGACTGGGTTGGTGAAGAATGGGGTGGTCTGTGGGCTTCACTTAAAAACTGGTTTCTCTTTCTGTCCTAAAGGCTTGGACAGAAAGAGCCCAGAGGCCTGAGGGGGGCGGGGGGAACCTAAAATATTTCCCTCAGCCCAAACTAAGTATAATGGGCAAAAGGGTTTTGCACAGGTGAGATGTGCCTGGCACACCTTCCTCCAAAGAAGCCCTTTTTTTCCCTAATGTGGGACATTGAAAAATTAATCCCTGTCTTTTGTCATCTAGTGGTTATGGATTGAATGATGTCCTTTAACCCTGTTGCCAAATCTGTTGCCTCCAGAATACAACAAGGATGCCAGCCTGTTAAATGAAGCAAGCTATTGTCCGGGGACAGCCAACTGACCTGGAGTCTGCACGATCCTTCCCCGTGTGGGAAGGCCACCCTCCCCTCCACACCTCCAGTCTTATTAGGGATTTCTGGACCCAGAGACAGGTAGGACGATGACCATGTTCAGCTTGAAGCAGCTAGAGGAACTCGAGACCTTCACCCTTTGTCCTTTATAAGATTATAAAGGGTCTTAAGTCTGAGAGGGAGGGATTATTTTTGTTGTTGTTGTTAAAATTAATTAATTAATTATTTTTTAAAAAAAGAAGAAGAATATATGAAAGGGTGAGGTAGGAGAGCTTGTATGTACAACCCATGGGCATGGACTTGCGGGGGGATTGTTGGGGGAGGGGGGTGCTGGGTAGAGGGGAGCAAAGGGGAAAAATTGGAACTATTGTAACAATATAATCAATAAAATATACTTTAAAAAAAATTCCACCACACACACACAAAAAGAAAAAGAAAAAAAAGAAAAAAAGCATCTTCCCCCACCCGTCGAGTATGCCATTCTCCCTCCCTCTTAGAACACTGCTCCATGTCACACTCTTCTGCATAACAGATCTGTAGGTTAAGATCACCTCCTCCAACTTAGCTGGGGTCTCCATCTCCCAGGTTTCTGTCTGCAGCATTTACAATACAAGCACTGGGAATCCAGGGAAAAAAGAATGTGTGCAATTTAAACAGGGAACTAAAAGTCCTAAAGAAATACTTGTTCATCAATGTAATTACTTGAAGATGTTACTGTAGGGCTTCTTAGATTTGGTTTTGGGGTTGGTGACGACTTGAGATTGGCAGAATTCAGACTGATATAAAGTCCTTACCTATGTGTGACACAAAATATTTTGTCCTTTAAATTAAAACAGGTTCCTGAGACTGCAGGACTAGGACAAACTATGCCAACCTGTTTACTTCTTGCTCACATGAGTGGCTCCAATATGGCCCAGAAACACCCTGCTTGAGGGCTAGGATGAGGGGGTTGTTCTGCTCTGCATCCTCACGACGCCTGTCCACTCTCCAGCCCAAGCACTAGTTTCCTCAAAGGTGATCTCAGCTTCCCGTTTCCTTTCCTGTTTCACCCGGCAAGAACAAGCTTTGCTGGTTACCTTAAAATGGGCCTCCATCTTCTCAATGAGACAGAACATTGACAAGTCCTGTAAGGACATTTATTTATTGTTCTCTGCACAGAGTAGGTTCTTCATTAAAGCATGTTATTTTTTGTTTGTTTTTTCTCCCTGTGGCTGCTTTTTCATTGAATTTATTGGAGTGACATTGGTTAATAAAATTATATGTTTCAAGTGTACAAATCTGTAATACATCATTTGTATATTATATTGTGTTTACCACCCAAAGTCAAGTCACCTTTCGTCACCATTTTTATCCCTACTCTACCATCTTCTATCTATCCCAACCCCGTTTCCTCTTGCAATAACCATACTGTTGCTCTACAAGGTTTTCCTCTGATTTTTATTTTTGCTTAATCCCTTCATCTTTTTTACCCTGCTCCCTATCCCCTACACTATGACAGCTATCAATCTGTTTCTATTTTATTAGTTTATTTGTTCATTAGTTTCTGTATATAAGTGAATCATATAGTATTTATCTTTCTCTGACTGGCTTATTTCACTTAGCGTTATACTCTCAGGTCCATCCATGCTGTCACAAAAGGTAAGATTTGTCTCTTTTTATGACCAAATAGTATTCCATTGGGTAAATGTACCACAGCTTTTTATTTACTCAACTGCTGATGGGCATCTGGGCTGCTTTCAATTTTTGGCTATTTCAAATAATGCTGCGATGAACATAGAGGTATATATATATATATATATTCTTTTGAATCAGTGTTTTGGGTTTCTTTGGGTACATTCCCAGAAGTGAAATTGCTGGTCATAAGGCAGTACCATTTTTAATTATTTGAGGAAACTTCATACTGTTTTCCACAGTGGCTACACCAATCTGCATTCCCACCAACAGTGCACAAGGGTTTCCTTTCCTCCACATTCTCACCAACTCTTTATTTTTTGATTTATTGATGATGGCCATTCTGACAGGTGTGACGTGATATCTCTCTGGTTTTAATATGCATCTCTCTGATGATTAGTGACACTGAGCCTGTGTTCATATGCCTATTGGCCATCCATATGTCCTTTTTGGAGAAGTGTCTATTAAAGTCATTTCCCCATTTTTAATTGGATTGTTTCATTGTGTGGTGTTAAATTGTATAAGTTCTCTATAAATTTTGGGTATTAAGCCCTGGCTGCTGTGGCTCAGTGCATTGAGTGTTGGCCTGCTAACCAAGTGTCGTTGGTTCAATTCCCAGTCAGAGCACATGACTAGGTTGCCCGTCAGGTCCCCATTTGGGGGCGTGAGTGAGAGGCAACCACACAGTGATGTTTCTCTCCCTCTTTCTCCTTTCCCCTATCTCTAAAAATAAATAAACAAATTAATTAATTTAAAAAAATAAATAAATTTTGGGTATTAACCCTTTATCAGATGTTTTATTGGTGACTGTGTTCTCCTATTTAGTGGGTTGTCTTTTCATTTTGTTGATGGTTTCCTTTGCTGTGCTTAAACTTTTTAGTTTAATGCAGTCCCATTTGTTTATATTTTCTTTTGTTTTCCTTGTCTAAGGAGATATATCAGAAAAAATATTGCTATGAGAAATGTCTGAGATTTTACTGCTTATTTTTTCTAGGACTTTTATGGTGTTAAGTTTAACATTTAAGTCTATAATCCATTTTGAGTCCATTCTTGTGTACGGTGTTAGAAGGTAGTCTAGCTTCATTTTTTTTGCACTTATCTGTCCAATATTTCCAGCACCATTTATTGAATAGACTGTCTTTACCCCATTGTATGTTCTTTCCTCCTTTGTCAAATATTAATTGATTATAAAGGTGTGGGCTTATTTCTGGGCCCTCTATTCTGTTCCATTGATCTAGATGTCTGTTTTTATGCCAGTTCCATGCTTTTTTTATTACTATGGCCTTGTAGTATAGTTTGATATCAGGTAGCATGATTCCTCCAACTTTGTTCTTTCTTGAGATTGCTGTGGCTGTTCAGAGTCTTTTGTGATTCCATATAAACATTTGGAATATTTGTTCTACTTCTGTGAAAAATGTCATTGGTATTTTGATAGGAATTGCTCTGGATCCATAGATTGCTTTGGGTAGTATGGACACTTTAATAATATTAATTTTTCCTATTCACAAACATGGGATATACTTTTTCAATCCCTTTCTTTGGTCTTATAATTTTTTGAGTACAGGTCTTTTACATCCTTGATTAAATTTATCCCTAGGTATTATATTTTATTTTGATGCAATTGTTTTCTTAGCTTTCCTTTCTAATAGTTCATTATTTATGTATAAAATTCAACTGATTTCTGGATATTTATCCTGTATCCTACTACTTTCCTGAATTCATTTATCAGTTTTAGTTTAGTTTTTTGTTTTTTGTTTGGGGTTTTTTTGGCAGGATTTTTAGGGTATTTTAACATACAGTATCATGTCATCCGGAAATAATGTTTTACTTCTTCCTTTCAAATCTGAATGCCTTTTATTTTTTTCTTCCTGTCTGATTACTCTGGCTAGAACTTCCAGTACTATGTTGAATAAGAGAGGTGAAAGTGGACATCCCTGTCTTTTTCCTGGTCTTAAGAGAAATGTTTTTAATATTTGCCCATTGAATATGATGTTGGCTGTGGGTTTGTTATATATGACATTTATTATGTTGAAAAATGTTCCCTCTATTCCCACTTTACTTAGAGTTTTTAATCATAAATAGATGCTAGATTATCAAGTGGGATTTATTCCATGAATACAAGGTTGATACAATATCTACAAACCAATAAATGTGATACATCACATAAACAAAATGATAATATCCCATGATCATATCAATAGATGCAGAAGAAGCACTTGATAAAGTTTGTTATTATGAATTTAACACCAAATGATTGCCCTCAGGTTGGGCCTAAAAAGTTAGATATGTCAAGAATACAAAAAATATTTTTAAACAATCCAGAAACACCAAAATCACTTGGATATTTGATATGGAAGAACCAAACGCACATTTAATCCAATTATTTTATTTTATACCTTTTTTTATTTTAAAAAATGCCAGTGAGGTTGATGACTTGCCTAATATTGAACAGTAGTTATTAGCAAACCCACTATGGACCTTCTGTCCATAAGTAGCTGTGAATAATGAATGATTACTTACTAGACAATGTAACAAATTTTGTACTACATAGTGAAGTAATAGACTACTTTCCATTTCTATTCTAGTCCTAGCATTACAATTCTTCATTAAACTATGTTTTTAATAGAAAAGGCTTTAATAAGGACAAGATTGGATTACCGGGCTCAGGGATTGGGTCTGTGAAGTGCCAAGGTTAGACATATTTCGGAAAGCTCCAAATAACACTGAAAGCAAAAAGGCAAGCAAGAAGACCCCCAAAAAGAAACAGCTATGCTTCATTGTCATAATGAGTTTCAACAAAACACAAAATTGCCCTACAATGTGAAGGCATTACTTATAATTCCCAATATATTGGTTGCATTTCATGAGACTAATACTCATAAATTATGTTGTTATCCAAAATCCCAATGAAATCTGAAGTTTCCCTCACCTTCCTAAAAATATTTATTCAACAGAGAAAAATGTAAGCATGAAAAATACATGTTATGAGAAACAATGTGAGATAAGTTTCAGCTACAACTTCTTTGATGCTCTCTGTCACCCCCATGAGTGAACTGGACAAAAAAACAAATCACTTGGTAAGAGATTTTTCAGCCCTAAGTTGTGCAACATGCTAATTAAGATCCCTGTTAGGAGTCTTGACCTTCAATGACTAGGTGCTTATTAAACCCCTTTGGTTTCTACCTCTGACTGAGAGAGGATTATACAAAAATATTACTTCAATGTTAGTAAAAAAAAATT
The DNA here is from genome assembly GCF_987537825.1 of Furipterus horrens. Classification (NCBI taxonomy): domain Eukaryota; kingdom Metazoa; phylum Chordata; class Mammalia; order Chiroptera; family Furipteridae; genus Furipterus; species Furipterus horrens. Next base: position 145,911,442 of record NW_028327175.1, on the reverse strand, counting down.
ATTTTAGCTCAGAACTTTGATGTTATGTGTGCACTGTGGATATGAAATTCTAACTTAATAGATAATTGATAGGTTGCCCTCCCTCTACCCCAAAAAGTAGATTAAAACTAAGTTTTTTGCTTTTCTTAGTAAAAATGTTCTATCTTGGTTTTAAGCAGATTTAGCTCATTTTATTAAGCAAAGTATATATTCTTTTTTTTCACATAATTTAGTAAACTATTACAATCTAAGATGGATGACTAAGAGTATTTTTAAAAGTATGACTAAAGAAAACAAGGATTAGATGATCAGATTTAATGAAATCATAACAAGTTGTTAAAGCCAAAAAATATTAGAAGTGTTTGCAAATATGCAATAACTTCATTTTTTTAAATTAAAGTGTAGGCATGCATTTCTTTAGTAAATTTTTGAAAGTAGTCTATATCAGAATCAGCTGGGCTTATTTATTCAAATATAAATACCTGGACTTCGCCCTCCATTTCTTCTGTCTCATCTTGGTAGTCTACATTTTAATAAATTCTCCCCCAATTAAAAACCACTGTTTGACAGCCACCATTACAAAAGGACACAGCTCTTTATTTCCATATATACCCAAATGCTTTCAATAACCAGTACACGATTCTGCCCTTGGAAGAAAAATAATTTTATCTAGTCACTTTACGATATAGTCAAGTTCAGAGTGAATCAACAAATACTTAAGAAGAAATTTAATATTGTCTCATAATTTCTAATTCATCACCTTATTCACTTTCCTTTTTAGCAAAACAGTGAAAGCAGAGGGGCAAAGGAGGGGCGCTAGCTTTATTCACATTTTTACCTATACCAAACTTACAGGGCTCTTAGGGGAATAGGTGACCACTGTACAAGACTATGTTCTATAACCCACACCAAAAGAAAAGTTGGGTGAAGTAAGTGTTCTAAGTAGTCTGGAGTAATTCCAAACCAGTTACCCTAATACTTAATATGATAAAGGTGTATTATGGGGAAAATGGAGAAGTCAGTGGCAGAATCAGTAGAGAGGTGCAATGCATAGAACACCGTCTCCCCTCTAGAATCCTACAGAACTCAAACTTAACTGCAGCAGTAAATGGCAGGTTCTATTAATGTGCTCCCAGTAATATTTGTTCTGTAAGGAATCAAGTTTGAAATACACTCCTGGAAAGGGAAAACTTTAAGTGAAGGGCTATACTTCAAAAGGTTGATTTTTGTTCTCAATATATCATTACACTTATCTTCCTGTTCTGTATAAACATATCTGCTATTGCATAAGGAGGGAATCTATGCAAATAAATATCTATAAAACAATTATAGTAAAGTTAAGGACTCCTATAATAGTATCAGCACACGGTTTTACTTTTTCATTATTGAGAAGATTATTAAAATTTTGCATTCATGTTGAGGTAACAAAATAACATATTACAGTAATGTTATAATGTGATTTTTATAATCAGATAGTCAGTAGTAATGTATTATTAAATATGTGCCTCAACGACTTCAGTCCTTAAATAAGAAGGTATTATTTCTGTTCACTAAGTGCACATAAGTATATCAGGCCAAATTAGATTATCTGTGTCATTAATTTTAACCAATAAAGTAAATATCAAAGCATAATTCCTCTTCAGTCAAACACAATTTTAAATGGATAATTTACTCATTTAGAAAGAAACACACAACATGGAGTTGTTGATTTAAATAGATGATTCTTTATATTAACACAAGTGCTAATTATTGTGATTTATCACCCTTGGAAAACTTCCATGATAGAAACATCTTTATGTGGAAAAATTCGCTTCTCAAAGAGGCTCTTTGTTCTTGTTCTGTTTCTTTTTGTAGGGATGGGGGCGTGACTTAAAAATGGAGAGACACAGAAAAGAGGAAATTTTATCATTACATTACCTGCCTAAGTTTTCTAATAGTGAAAAAAATAGTCTTTTGAGAGATCTGGCAGGTCAAACAGCAAAAATCCAAAATTCAAAATCAGTAAGGGTGCCTCTATGTGAATAGAGCTATCTAATAGACTACTTTTTCTTTGTGATTGAAAAATAAAAAATCATGTCCCTGTGAATTATCCACTGGTGTCTGAGTACAGTTTTGCTAAAAATATAAGACCTGATTTTCTACTTTAAAACATCCCACCATGGCATACTCATATGTACATTTATAACCATTTTAATTGGTTTTAGTAACTCCAGAGTCGATCTCTCAATTGTGAAAAATCAAGTATTAATGTGTCTACAGAATTTTGCACCCCACTCATAGGCCAGACGACTCATGGCAAATGGGCAGAGAAGTCATATTACTTTAGGCAATTCATTATGCTTTCATGGGACTAGATTTCCTTTGTTATTCCATATGTTTTTATTTGTATTGAAGTATATTTGGCATATAATGCTGTGTAAATGTAAGGTGTATGACATGTTGATTTGATACATGTATCTCATATTTTTATGTTTCCCACTGTAGCATTAGCTAACACCTCTACTACGTTACATAATTATAATTTATTTTTGTGGGAGGAATAATTAAAATCCAGTTTCTTAGAAAGTTTGATTATTATAATTAATATTCTTGTCTATATTCACTATACTGAGCATTAAATCTCTAGAAGTTATTTATCTACTAGTTACAAATCTGCACCCATATACAACATCTCTCCTACTCTCCCACCCCACAACCCCTGGTAAATACCTTTACTATCTGTTTTTATGAGTTTGGCTTTTTTAGATTTCACATATAAATGATATCATACAGTATGTATGTTTCCTTGTCTGACTTATCTCACTTATCATAATGCCTTCAAGGTCCATCCGTATTGTTGCAAATGGCAGAATTTCCTTATTTCTCATTGTTGAATAATATTTGTGTGTGTGTGTGTGTGTGTGTGTGTGTGTGTGTGTGTATCACATTTTCTTTATCCATCCATCCACTGATGGACACTTATAGATTGTTGCCATATCTTGGCTATTGTATGTATCTCTTTGATATCCTGCTTTCATTTCTTTTGGGTAAATATTCAGAAGTGAAATTGCTGGATCATATAATAATATTTTTCATTTTTTGAGGAACCTCCATATATGCTGAATCAATTTACATTCCAACCAAGAGTGTATAAAGGTTTCCTTTTCTTTACATCCTCACCAACACTTCTTATTTCTTGTCTTCCTGATGACAGCCATTCTAATAGGTGTGATGTGTTATTTCATTGTAATTTTGATTGGCATTTCCTTGATGATTGGTGATGTCGAGCACCTTTTCTTGTGCCTGTTGGCAATTTGGATGTCTTCTTTGGAAAAATGTGCATTCTTAATTGGGTAATTTTGTTGTTGTTGTTTTTGAGCTGTATAAGTTCTTTATCTGTTTTGGGTTTTAATTCCTTATCCAATATATGGTTCACGGAATTTTTCTCCCATTCTGTTGTTTGCCTTTTTGTTGTGGATAGCTTCTTTTGCTGTGCAGAAGCTTTTGTTTGATGTAATACCACTTGTTGATTTTTGTTTTTGCTATTTGTGCTTTTGGTGTCATATCAAAAATCACTGCCAAGTAAAACTGTAATTATTTGAAAGTGGTATGACTTTATATATATTGTACAAAACCCAAAAAACTCAACCAGAACACCATTGGAACTAATCAATGAATTCAGTAAAATTAAAATATATAAAACAAAAATGTAGAAATAAGCTGCATTTCTCTAAATTGATAATAAAACATCTGATATACAGATGATGTATTATAGAATTGTATACCCGAAACCTATATAAATACAATGAAATATTTAAAATTAATAAAACATTCAAAAAAATAAAGACAACTAACCCATTCACACCAGCTTCAAAACACTAAAATGATGAATAAATTTAACCAAGAAAGTGAAAGATCTGTACAACAAAAACCACAAGACTTTATTGAAAGAAATCACAGACACAAACAAATGCAAAGATATTTCATGTACGTGGATCAGAATTAATATTGCTAAAATGCCCATTCTACCCAGTCATCTATAGGCTTAATGCAATTCCTATTGACTCCTATGACATTCCTCACAGAAATAGAAAAAACAATCCAAAAATTGTACAAAGTCACAACAAACCCTAAATAGCCAAAGTAATCCTGGGAGAGAACAACAAAGCCTGAAGCACCACACTTTCTGATTTCAAACTATATTATACAAAGTTATGCTTATTACAACAATATGGTAGAGACAGATGGAAAAAATTAGAGACCAAAATTAAACCCCTGCATATACAGTCAACTAATATTCAACAAATGAGCCAAAAACACCCAACAGGAAAAGAAAATCTTCTTCAACAAATAATAATGAGGAAATGCAATAACACATGGAGTTAAATGAAATTGGACATCATATACCACTCTAAAAAATTCACTAAAATGAATCAAAGATTTAAACATATGACCTGATACCATAAAAATCCTAGATGAAAATGTAGGGGAAATGTTCCATGAAACTAGATTTTAATATCTAAAAATAAATACTTTTGATTTAAAATATACAAATAAAGCACATGTCATTTAATGGAGTGCAGTGCTACAGAAAATAAATGATTTATTTTTAAAATGCAGAGCAGCTAAAAGATATTCAAAGTTCAGTAATTTTATTCCCAGTTGATCATTTCAGGATCTACACTGTGCTATGTAAAAAAAATAAAATAAAATAAAATAAAAAATAAAGTGGTTTAACAAATAAATATTTACCATGTGATTAATAGAGAAGATTATTCTAGTTTGCAATTCTACACACTTTGCAGACAACCAAAGATATCCCTGTATCTCCACTACTGCAATTGCTTTATGAAATTTAACAGACAGTAAAAATTTAACTTAAGAAATTTAGCTAGTTTTAAATATAATTGAAACCTATTTTAAAAAGTAGTGAAGAAAAATGATGTGTAGATCAGAAGCATAAAAAGATCCCATGAGAATGGAAGGAGATTCTTATACCCACCATTATTGAAACTCCATAAAGTTCCACAATTCTTTATCCACAACTCCAAAATCTGAAATGTTCTGAAAAACAAGAGTTTGTTTTTTTTCGAATTGCACTTGACAGCAAAATGTGACCTGATTGACAGAATGTCTTTATTTATCCCACTTGTGAATATTCTTAAATTTCCCTGAAGAAATATTAATATGTTTATTATGAGGTATTTCTCTATACCTAGATGGCAAAGCTAAATAATATTGTATAGGAACCATGAGTGGAATTTGTTATAAAATCAGACTAAAATAGTTTCAGCATTATTGAATGGCTTTATGCTGAGACAATGTTATATTTGGATTTAAAATAATCCTTTTTCCTAAATTATACATGATATAATTTGAAAATTGCAAACTAAGGCCTCTTTCCTCAATATATTTACCTAGCTTATCTTGTTATAGGGCTAAAATTTTCCCTAGTACTAATTCACTTTTTAAAAATTATGCAACTTGTACAAATATTCCTTGAGAGGAGTCACATATTGAGTCACTATCAACCATGCTCACCTTAGTTGAAATTAGTCAAAATAGTTAATCAGCCTCTAGTAGTCATGAGAGAACAAGGACCCTCCCACTCCTGAAGCCAAGGCTCTAGAGCAGTGGTTCTCAACCTTTCTAATGCCGAGACTCCTTAATACAGTTCCTCATGTTGTGGTGACCCCCAACCATAAACTTATTTTCATTGCTACTTCATAATTGTAATTTTGCTACTGTTATAAATCATAATGTAAATATCTGCAGGATGTATATTAATTGTTACAAATTGAACATAAAGCATAGTGATTAATCACGAAAACAATATGTAATTATATATGTGTTTTCCGATGGTCTTAGGCAACCCCTGTGAAAGGGTTGTTCAACCCCCAAAGGGGTCACGACCCACAATTGAGAACCACTGCTCTAGAGTCAAGGGATTAAAATTAAAGATAAAAGGAGAAGCAAAGACCATTTTTCTTTCCTACACCATGGGAGTCAAGCAATGTTTCAGAAATTTAAAAACAAAAATAAAACAAAAACACCTTCCTAAACAGTTGTAATCTCTAAAATTGACAACTTCTTTCACCCCACTACATACATGGGGCTAGCAAGTAGCACAGCAGGGTTCAAGACAAGAACTCTGGCATAAAAGTGCTTCCAACCTCTAAAAATATACTCAGATAACTACACTGAGAAGTATTGCTCTTTGCTCCTAACGTACACCCCAGCTCAGTGACGTAAAGTCTGTAAATTAAAAGCCCTTATGTAAAGTAACCAAATGACAACTTACTGGTATGTTACATATTTAAACCAAGGACCTCAGTCTGCAAGACCAAAGACCCCACTGTTTACACATCATTTCTGGTCTAGTCAGAAATCCACATAAATTCAATGTCTACCACATGTCAGACACTTGGTTCTTATAGATGTGTGACTGCATTTATCCACCTACAGAAAGTATGTTATTTCCCCACACTTTCTAGGTTAGAAGACTGAGGTTCAAAGAGAAGAAATCATCTAAATTCATTCAGATAAAGGAGATCAGCTGAGAGGCAATTAACAAATTTGCTTCCACGTAAGCAAAATAATTAGTGCAGTTATTCCTAGCCACACGCTTTCTGGTACCAAATCAACATTCAACAATTTGTCAGATGTGTTGGACTTCAGTTTATACTTTTCCAGGACAATCTATACAAATTGTTACAAATGTTAGTACTTAATCCCCAAGTCCACTCTTAGCCAGCATTCAGAAGTTCCAGGATCAAAAATAAAAGAAGTTCCAGGATCAGAATTTCTTTTAAGTATCAAAATGGCACAGAGTCAATGGTGAGACAAAAATCTTCCTTCTCCCAATCAAGCTCATGAGCGTTAATCTGTGCCGACAGGGCACAGGTGTACCCTGGATGTAAAGCAAAACTTTCACTCCAAACCCAGAGGCTTTTGGCCAACATGATACCCAATAGCTACTGTGGTTTTCTCTTTACACACAGTCCTGCACTCCATGGAACTGGGTAGCTCTTGTGACCCCAAATAAATGAGTCCTTGTGTGTTTGAACATTCACTTTAGGTTCAAACAAGCTCTGTGGAATAGAAAACATGTTCCTAGCTTCTGTAAAATATATGACATAAGAACAAAAGTCAAGAAAAATGATGGCATTACCTTTCCCTCATAAGTCACTCACCAAATAAGCTGTATTACTGCTTCTAAGCTCCATTTTGGTCTGTGTATCTTTCTAATGTGAGTATCAGTTCTCCTCAAAGATGAAAGTTTCCCAGCATTAGCAGGGAAGGGGGTCAGGTTCTACTCAAATGACCCCTTCACCGGCTTCAAGCAATAATACTTAACATGCTGAACATGTCCAAAGAGAGAAGAAGGGACCAATCCAAAACACAGACAGAATGTTATTATTATTTTTTTAAAACACAAACTTAAAAAAAATGGAAACCTGTTATTAAGAAAGTAATACAATGGACAGATGGTGAGCCAGACAATTCAAAGGACAGAATTTGTGATTTGACGTACAGACCTGAATAAACTACCCTGAGTGCAGCGCAGAGAAATGAAGAAGAAATATAGAGTCTGGGGAGCTTTTAATATCAAATATACTATAAAAACAAATAACTATAGAGATCAGTAACTCGGGAAAATGACATTGTGATGTCAAGGGACAATAAAGCTAACCTGTTAATACAAGCAATCTAAGGTTAAACTTCTGCCCTGTGCAGACTGGTCCCTGGAGGTTCTATTTCCAGTTGAACTTGATGACCTCTACAATTAGCTGCGTTATTCAAACTCCAGTAGGCCTACACCACACTGTAACCTGCCTCCTCTTGTCCATGCTGTTGGCTCCAACCACGCTCTCACTGTCTTATATTTTAAATTCCAAATCTATAAGTTTGGGGTAAAGAATACACAGACACAAAATAGTTGCCCCTCAAATTTTCTTAGAAGGACAGATTTCCCCTGGCTGTCTTAAACATGTCCTGAAAAAATGAACTTCGGGACTAAATTAAAGGGACCATTGCTTGCCTTGTTTTAAAATTCTCATAATCCTAGGATCTTCTCATTTAAATTTGGCAAATATTTACAAGGCTTAGACTCTCAATGTTTTAGTTGTAATCTGAATCAACTCCCAAATTTCTACCTATCCAATACATATATTTTATTCCAGTCAGTGAAACTAAAAATTTCTACACAGACTTACTTCTCTCTGAAAATTTTCTGTGCCTGAGACCCTATCTTTGATGAGCATACAGAGCATGGGATCAGGGAGCCACATGAAGAAGAACGTGGGCACATTTTAAAGAGCAAATTGAAGGAAGCCAAGAGGCAGCATCTGTCCTGTGTCAGTTTTCCAGGCAGAAGCAAAAGGTCTACCAAAATGTTGCTGAAAGGCCAGGAAAACCCGCATTAGAACAGAAGACCAATTGTGGATGCATTTAAGCACCTAGACTAGTAACAGGAAGACAGAAATAATTTCTGTCACCTCCAGATAGGTCGCTATGATCTAAACAAGATTCGGCAAATATCTGGCAGACAACTAGCAGAATTCCCTTTCATCGCAATGACAGACATAATAAATACATCAAAATATTATTTCTTCAATCCCAGTATAAATGATCTATGGAAGATAAAGAATAGTGAACAAGTTAAGTATATTTAAGTGTTATTTGTGATGATAGGCTAAACAGCAGGAGAACATTAGTTCACAACAGTGCTCCAGGAAGTCACTGCCAATTAAGTACATGAAATTAACTGGAATGTAGACTTTAAATTGATAAAGTAGAAATATAGCAAGTATACTCAGCCCCGGATAGGCTACCACTGCAAAAATCAAAAAACAAGTTAGGGTCAATTGGAGCCTATATATCTTCGCATTTGATTGTCTCAACCACTCCGCAGCTGAGGAGGTACAATTATGTCATTTGCAAATGTATAAAATAAAGATTAGAGAGGTTCAATGGCAGAGAAATCACTGAATTGGACTTAATAAATGGCTGGGAAGAAAGATCACTGTTAATAGTGACAAGGTTTTATATCAGCGGCTCCTGATGAGCAAAGAGATTGTAACTAATATTTACTTATTATTTTCCCAATTCATTTGAGTCTCTAAACCTTTTCTCAGTGGAAACACCTCATCTAAAATGACACCTCACTCCCATGTCCCTCTTCTTTATTTGCCCTTATTGTAATTTTCTCTGTATACTTATTAACTGTTTATCTTCTCTGTTTCTCACTAGAAAATACTGATAAACTGCATGAGACCAGTGATATCTGTGTTGTTTACTCTTGTATCCCCAATACCTAGGGGACATAATAGGAAGCAAATAAATACAGGGTATTTGTGAATATATGAAATAAAAATGAATCAAAAGATCTTTTATATGTTAGACACTTTGCAGATCATCTTACTTATTGGAACTAGATCTTTGAAATACCAAGATATGATGCCAGATGTAAGAGATCAGCAAAGAATTGCTGAGGCACTTGTGTTTATACACAGAAAGGATTGGTATATATTTAATAAATGTTGGCTCATGGAGGAAGGTACAATTGAGCATATTTCTGGTATTTAAATGTGGGTGCCTTCATGGGAAACTGTTCTGAAAATGAGGTCAAAACTATCCCATTCTTTGACCACTAATTGAATGTTCCCAAGAGGAACATAATGCTGGCTGAAATTTTAATCTATCATGAAACTATCTCTGGCTACAAAAAGTAGAGATTCTAATTTGGGATTAACTCCTGAACTTTTATATACATAGACCAAGAGACTATCTGTTGAAAAGCACCATGGTATAGTAGAGAAAGCCCGGATGTAGAGACAGTGTCTGCATGAACCTGAGACTCCAATCTCACGTCTCCACTATTTCTAGCTGAGTGACCTTGGGTCATTCACTTTATGTTTCTGAGCCTTTGATCTTCCTCTGGAGAACGGTGATGTGAAGGTCTAATCAAAGGGACCGAATGAAATCTTATGTGTGAGGGTGGTGTGATTACTAAAAATTCATTTTACCAATAAAACTTAATGCTTATTCATTTGGAATCAAATAATAAGTAAATCAATTGATCTGATTTATGGCAGAAAGCTGAGTAAATGTCATTGAAAAGGGAGAAGGAAAGTAATTTAGATCATAAAAACAAAAAACCGTTTTTGAAACTTAGCATCTTTTCCTTACATTAAAAAGAGCCAAATACCTGCCCATTGTCATTAAAAATGGGATCCTTTCAGGCAGATTCAAAGCCTCTGTCCTGAAGTCTAAGTTCAACTGCAGCCTCTCCCGAGCCCTTCCAAATCCAGGATACTCCTCCTAACAAGCCTGTTTCTGAACAACACAGAAAGCGTCCGTTCCCGGGCTTCAGACACTCGATTTTGAGTAAGGTCCTTTGAAAGACATCAAGGCAGATATGAAATTAACATGAATTAAAAAAAAGGGGTTAGGAGCACGGTTTCTAAAAAATCAGCAGCTCTTTTCACGTGTTGACAGTTCCTCCCATGTAGGATCAAGATGGAATAATGTGCCCCTACCCCCCTAAAGCTTAAGAAAGTAGTATAGACAGGCTAAAAGCACACCCCACTGAGTATGGGAAGGGGGATACCCAGAGGCAGGGCTGGCATCACGGGCTTTGCAGGTGCGACCTGCGCAGTCACACAGGGCCCTGCACTTAGTAGGCCCAGCCTGGTTAAATGTTCTTCAGTTGCAGTCTTGAAATTCTTACATTTTTGATAAGGGGCTCACCGTTTAATTTTTCCCTGTGTCCGGCAAATCACATAGCCAGCAGCACCACCCATAGGAAACTTCATAAACCCTCCGGCCGCCGCAGGAAACAGACTAAACGCGGAAAAACTACAACTAGGGTCCCTGGTGACTGTGTTCATCCCACTTTGCCAGGGCACAACCAACAGCTCTGGGGTCTCCTGTCCTAAACGCGCACGAGTCACTGCGACTCCCACCTGCCCCACCTGAAGGTCTCGCAGAGCCCCGGGCCAGCCAGCAGCGCCATGAGCAGACCAGCGGGGAACTCTGCGCTTCTTCCCCAAGCGCTCCCAGGAGCGCGCGCTGGACGGCGGGGCCGGGAGTCTTTCCGCCGGGTCCTCCAGCTCCGTGGGGCCGTCACCGGCCGCAGGGGGCGCAGTGTTCCACCGCGCACCGTTCTGTCCGACCCTGCTCCGGACAAGGTCCGCCAGGTGCACTGTCCAGGAGCCTTGGCCTGCGCTTTCTCCTCCTCGACCCTGAAGCCTGAGTGGTCCCTCCTCCGCCCCCAAGCAATGTTCGTCCGCTCATTTCCGCATCGGTCCCGGAGACGAAGTGCCCACACCTGCCCTCCTCTGACCACTTTCTGACAGCCCCCTTCTGCATTCGCAGAAGCTGGGCCTCCTAGGAAAGAAGGCACTTTGTAAAAGTGAAGGATTTGGATGCAAGTTTTGGGGCTCCTTTTTCTCACCTGCCAACCCGCTAGTTAAGCATCCCTTGGCTGCGCACAAGATCCCTAAAGGGAGGCTCTTAGGAGCTCAAGTTCCCCAGCGTCACCTCGCCCGCCCCCCAACTTCCTGGGCGTAAATCCTAGTTTTTCTAAGTTACCAAACAGCAGACGTTGCAAACTAAGGGATCCAGCGACTTCAGCATCTTCCCATTTTATTTCTGTTAAGCTACAATTTCCCCCTTAAAAAAAAAAAAAAAAAAAAAAAAAAAGAGGGAGGAAGAAAAAGAGGAAAGAACGACAAAGAGCAAGAAATTCTGTCTATTTTCGTCCAGGCGGCCAGGAAGAAGATCTTTACTGTGAAAAGATGGCCCTATCCGCGCCGCAAAGAAATCATAACGTAGGTAGAAATTTGCGCGGTTCCACAGTACCATCTAGGGGCTTACTGGTCAAAAGACAGCTACTTAACCCGTATTATACTGATCTGTTATCTGCAAAAAAGCATGCAAGGTTACAGGACACTTTGTACACTCTTCTCAAATCAGCTGTTCTCAACATCCACGACAAAAAGGAATGGAAAAGCTTCGGGGTTTAGTATGGATGAATGAAATGGTATAATTTGTCATTTATTTATTTCTGAAACTCATTTAAACTCCTTCCAACTCCAACCATCTGTCTATCTTTCCAACAGTTCCAGAATACTCAAGCTTCCTTTCCCAAAACAAATAATAAATTACACTAACCAGATATAAGAAGCTGCTCCAAGCTAGTTTCCCCAATGAGTTCAGTCTCTCAGCTGTGAAAAACAAAATGATTCTGAGGCGCTACAAGTCAAATTAAGCGTGGCGATTTTTAGTGCCTTTTGCTCAGGAGTACCCTTCTGAGGACTGTGTCATGACATTTCAGATGTTTTCAGTTTAAAGAAGATGTTCTCATACATACATGTATTACACCACCAGGACGCCTTGTAAGTAATTATACTTAGACTGTTAGTTTCCTGAGATTTTGCTAAAGAGTTTTATGATCCAGAATTGCCCAGTTTCATCTTACTGCTCTCTAGCATCAGAGAATTTGCAATTGCTCTACTGGGCCCACATTCAAGGAAATGATATCCCAAGTCCCACTTTGGGTAAATACGGGCTGCACTGATTTTTTTTTTTTTTTTTTTTAAATTCAGCCTACATTTCCTCCATCCAAAGTATGTGCCAGTAAATGTCCTCAGCCCTGGAGATAGAAAATGACGAAAAAACAGCTCCTGCCTTCTGGCAACTCAAAATATTCTTATAGCTAAGTAGAAATAGGACTACATGCTATCAGTCAGGGAACTAGCTACCAACTCCTACAGGCTTGGTAAAGGTGGAATTTTCCAAAGGCTGAATAATAGGGTGCAGGAGGAACTCAAGTAGAGGCCATGTGAGGAATCCAGACTGGGGTACTTCCTCCCAGGTCAAGGTATTTAAAAGGGAAGGGAACGCAAAGGGAAGATACAAGAGCATTTTCAAAAATAGAAATCTGAGATAGGTAGAATTCTTTCTTCTATTAAAATTTTCTTGAGTTTTAAATGCACAGGTTTCGAAACTCAGCTCTGCCACCTATTAGCTGAGTGGTCTTCAGAAATTTAGCCTCTCTTGACCACAGTTTCTTCATGTATCAAATAGGATGACAAGAATGCCCATCTCAGAGGGTTATTATAGGCACTAAATCTGGTACTTTGGGCTTAGAACTTAGAATTCCTGCTATGTAGCAAGGATAGCTATTATTATTCAAATTATGGTTACTATTATTTTCATTAATTATAATCCAAATGAGACAAATTTAATTTCCCCTTATAGGTAATCATATTCAATTTCTGTCCAAAATATATTTTAAAATTCTAGGTAGGGGATTTAAGTAAATTCACTTCTATATATAACTCTCTCTGGAAGATACCTAAGAAACAGAACAATGGCAGACAAGGTTACAGGGGCAAAGATGGAAAAAAAATTTCTCTCTGTATATATACTTTAGTTTTGTGTAACTTTTTATCAAATGACCATCTTACCTATTCAAGAAAAAATATTAGAAAGTGCAATTTTCTGCTATATAGAAAAATTTTCGATGAGAGCCAGATCTTTGCATGAAAATGGGGTTAACAATTACAATAATAAGTTAACATTCACTGAGAGCTTATTATATGCTTGAGACTTTTAAAAAGTATTTTACATGTATTTACTTGTTTAATCCTCAGAAACAATAAGAGAGGAATTATCAATTTCTGCAAATTAAAGATTAGACACAAGGAGGCTTAATAGCATGCCCAAGATTATCCAGCTAATAAGTAACAGAACTGAGTCTAGCTGTGTGTGTGTGTGTGTGTGTATGCACGAACACACACGTATAATATAAACCAAGCCTTTGTCAGATTATAGTTGGATGTGCCCACAGCAACGGCTAGGGCCTACACAAAGTTAATATCCTGTTCTTATGCTTCACTAGCTCAACCCTATGTCCAAAACTGGCTGAGTTTAATAACCTGCTCTTATCCAAGACTCTGAAATGGATTGCACAGATTGAAGATGTTTTGCAAAAGAAAAAAGAATAAAAATCAAAGAATTGAAAAAAGTCTCTGGTGCCTGAACTTCCTGGAATGACTGAGTCATCCCCATATCCAAATTGAATGTCACAATTCAAAAGCAAATAAAAAAAAATCAGTGAGTCTTTTTCTTGGCTCTTCTAAGAACCTACACATATTTTTTGAAGATTTGTCTGCTTTGCACCTGCCAAGTGAATTATTAAATTTATGTGAAGGAAGTTGAGCCAGAGCTACTGATCAGTGAAATTGGTTGCAACTGGGTAGAAGAGCCACACTGCTGAGACTCCAGCAAATGGCAACATCACTCAAAGCGTGCAGGATGCTGCTGTGAAAATATTACTAAAGCCGCATGCACTTGGATGCCTGGATGCCAGCAGCTCAGGGGAGAGGTTATTCTATGAGCCTTGTAAAATCTTTGTATGAAGCTGGGCCAATAAGATTAGCATTTACGAGAAGGCTGGCTCAGCTCAGGAGCTAGCCTTTGTTTATTCGGATGCTATTAAAACCTATTCTGTAGAAAATACCTTATTAATATAGCTCTTATTTACCATTTGAGAACTGACTGATTTCTCCAACTTAAATTTAAATGTATTGCTCTTTAACTACTTATGCATAGCTAACATGAGGCATTTTCATATTTTTCTATGTCTAGTCAAAGAGTTCAGACGGACTCTGATACAATAGTGGAAACAAAATGTAATTAAAATAGACATATAAATGCTGGTAGAAAAAATAGTCTTTCCAGAAGTCTGGAGCACTGCAGGCAAACACATTATTCAGAGATACTTGCACATAGATTCTGCTTTCTCCTCCTGAGAATTGGGAACATGATCATATTCTTTTCAATCACCAGAAATGTGATAAGCACTCCTCTAAACTCACCACATGGATTGCCAGAGCAGGTTCTTTTAAAATAGAAATGAAAACTCTAAGGTTATATGAGCAATGGTATACAATTGAATACTCCAATTTGACAAGGCTCTATCTTTCACGGTGTCATTACCAGCACTCAAACTTGCCCGTGGTTTACCAGTTTAGTGGTCTGATATAAGCATGACCCAAATGAGATCCCATGACTTATCTGTCATCAACCTCTTCTTCCTTCTTCTCCCTCACTGACTACTCTGGAATATATGTTCAATTCTCCTGAGACACACACACACACACACACACACACACACACACACACAGTTCACTAATTAAAAGAGATCTCTGCTGAACTAATTAGGGGCATAATACATAAGTTTATGAAGAAAGATGACTCTTCTAAACCCTCACCTATCCTCAGGCTATTTCATCTCCATTTTGAATTAATTTTTAAGCTTTATACAAAAGGAAAGGTAGCCCATAAGTGGTCATTGTTTTCTCTCAAGAATTTCAAGAAGAACCAACATTTTCCCAACATGTTAGGAAACTTTCAACTCACTCCTTCTTCTATAGCTATTGATATGAAATGCCACCTAAGCAAAATTAAGCTACTAAAAAGGAAAAATTGTACTTGAAGGAGTTATGTTAAAAAATTTCTGATAGTATTTTGGAAACACCATTTATTAAATTGTCAGAAGTTTTAAATAAATCAACATAACCAGCCTAAATCCATTACTCTCACTTCTGAGTTGGTCACCAACTATCTCATTCCCACCAAACTTGCAGAGAACTTGGACTGAATCTATTCACAGAATGAGAACTGTAGACAAAGCATAAGAATAAATTAGCCCCACATTAAAATTGCTCTGTTGTCATAGAGTCATTAATACATTTTCTTATAATTAAAAAATAATAAAGTGTTATATGTGGCTGAAGTTAAGTCCAGGATAATTAAACGAGGGCCCATTACCAGTAGTAAATAGAGCACAGGTAGTCCTGGCATAACGTAGCAGTTTAACTCCTAAAATACTTTCAGGCAGTAAATGGAGATGGCACACCAATGGAAGGAAATGAATTAGCAGATAACATATGATATACTAGGTATTTAAGAAAGAGGGAGGCAATGGTAGCTATGAGAGCAGTGGAATAGCATGACTTGCTAAACTCAATTGAAGCTCTGTAAGAAGATAAAGAGACTTAAGTGTGATAATTGGTAATTAAAAGCTAAAGGTGAAATTTAGAGAGCCCCCTTGGTATCATCTAGAAAACTCTCATTGCCTACTGTGAGAAGGCAGAGAAAGCAGAAGAGAGGACTGGTTGGGGGGGGGGTGCGGATTTTTAAGAATAGCCATGCTCCAAAGAAAGTTAAACTCTCAAAGAGGCAGGTCTGTAATGCCAAGGAGAGGGCTCTGGCTGGAAAAGAATGGAATCTGTCAAAATAGTCATTGAGACTGCACGGCAGCTTAACTCTTCCCTGCCCTACCTTGTTTCTCTTCTCACCCTTCCACACGTGTGATCCCCTCAATTTTCCCTTACAAATATTCTGTGCATTAACTTATCTCAGAAAAAAATACTAGCAACAAGAGATACTTTGTATAAAAATTATGCAACCTACAAAAAGTGCTATGTACTGTTCTTGGATACACACATATAACAAGGCTATAAAATAGGCCTAAGAATGGGAAATACCAACTTGAATATAGAGGTTAATTCCTGGGAGAAAAAGAGGGGAACAGGATCAGAGAGAAGTATACAGAGGCCTCCATACATGTCTGCAATGTGTTACTAATTTTAAAAAGAAAGAAAGAAAGAAAGAGAGAGAGAGAGAGAGAGAGAGAGAGAGAGAGAGAGAGAGAGAGAGAGAGAGAGAGAGAAAGGAGGGAGAGAGAGAGAGAGAGAGAGAAAGGAGGGAGAGAGAAAAGAAGGAAGGAAGGGAGGTAGCGTGAAAGGAAGAAAAAGAAAAGGAAGAGTAAACAGAATGTAAAAGAATTAGGGAAAGAAGGAGGAAGGGAGGGATGAAGGGGGAGTGGAGGGAGGGAGAGAAGAACAGAAGTATAATATGGCAAAATGTTAAGATATGACCAAGCTGGCTAGTGTGGCTACACTGACATTTTATTTTCTTTATACAGTGGTACCTCGGTATTCATCATCAATTCATTCTGGAACTCCCTACGAGTGCTAAGACCATTGAGTACAGAACAACGAAGCATTTTCTCTTGCAGGCTTGTGTCATTGTTCATACAAGCTCTAGCAAGGGTAATGAGTCCTGAGAAAGGACCAGTGCTGAAACTTTTTTTTTTTTCCTAATCAAAATGCAATGACTACAGGGTTTGACAAGTTCTGAAGCCAACAAGTACTGAACTATGACTGTATTTGTTATTATGCTAAAAGGATTTTATTTTTAAAAATTAGCAGAAGTCCAATACTTGATACACAGAAAAAGTAGAACAGTTCAAGTGGCAGGGGCTTAAAGAGAGCACATTCCTCCTCACTTAACACCTGACCTTCACCTTCATGAGGGCTCTATAGAACACATTTTATAAAGGACTCAATGAAAGGATCAGTGGTCAGAACATTAGCTTCTTTGTGTCATGTCATAGAAAGAGCAGAGAAAAGATATCTAGAGACTTAAGTTTTAATTTTGGCTCTGACACAGACCACCTATGTGACTTCAATCAAAAAAATAACGTCCCAGGGCTTAAATGATCTCTCAAGTCCCTCCCACCTCTAATTATGAGTCCCTTAATTGAGTAGTCCCTTCTGCTATGGGGCTTCCTCCTGTTCATTGCACTAGGTCATAAAATTGTGGTCTAGGTTCTGGTAATTATTCAGTAGCACCAATACCACCTGTGGAAGCTGTGGAAACTCTCACACGAACACTATGCAAATGCAGAATAAAGAGCATGCTAAATAAGAAGGGAGAGTGCTTGTGACCCTAAAGCCACTTAAAGATGTGGCTTGTGGCTCAGTCAAGCAATTATTTGCTCTGCCCCCTTAGTGTGCTGCAGAATGTACACTAAGTCTGTGGATAAGCCTGTATCTGATTTAATCCATCCCTTTCTTGTTCCTCTTAGGATGTGTCCCCCTTAAGGAGATTATAAACTCCAGAACAGGGATGCAAAACTGCATCCCACAAGCCTTTTTTTTTTTTTTTTAAGCTGGTTTTTGTTGTGATAAAATTAGAGTTTGAATATCTTTAGATAAAACCAATATTTCTGCAGTCACCTATGTGATTTCTACCCACACCACTTCATTCTCTAGCATTTGATACTCAGTCTAATTATCTACATTGATGTTATCTCCCTGGCCCCAGAAGTTTATGACTTATATCTAAAGGCAGGGATTATACTTTCAATTTACTTAATTCTTAATCAATAAAATCACTAACTGCCAGGAACTAGACTGTTTTCCTGGGGCTAAAACACTTAAAAATATGTCTTCGTCCACATTGGAGCCCGCAGTCTATTAGAGAGACAAACATTATGTTTAGATTATACTTCTTAAAGTTACAGTTACAATTAGAAGTGTGTATAAGGCATCTAAAAAGGGGAGGGTGGACTAAAGCCATCAGTAGGTGAGGAAGAGGCTGTCAGAAGAGGTTTCCAAGATGCTGATTTCCTAAGCTGCATTTAGATAATATATGCACAGGCAGGCATGGGAAAAGTAGGCATTCCTGGCAGACAGAACATCAGTTCTAAAACCACAGAGGCAGGAAATGCAGAGTCAGCACAAGAAGCACATCAAGTATGGTATGCTGATGAGCTAAGTCCTACAAGTTCTAACATTTAGTAGATGAGTAACTTTGAACACTTTACTCAACCTCAGGTATGAAGTGCAGATTAATATGTGTCTCATGGTGTTCTCATGTTAGTGAGGACTTAACATGACAACTTTCATGAAAGCCCTTAGCACACACCTGGCATATGGGATGCATACAAATGTTCCTTTGACTTGATTCACATGGCAGTGCCCTGGACATGCTGGTCACTTTCCATGGACTCTCTATGGATCTCCATTATAGCATTCCTACAGGCCATGTGATGATTTCATTGTGGAAACTACAGTTTTGCACATGGGCAAAGATTTTGTGTGTGTGTGTGTATGTGTGTGTGTAATCTTCAATCTGTTTTCCAGTATCTTCCTTGATGATTCAGGAAGACACCACATTTGTCAACCTTTTTGGCCATTAGACCACATAGTAGCTAATCTGCAAAAATAGTCCCCAATGAGCCATGTCTGCTGGTATTTACATTTTTGTGTGGGCTCCTCTCACAGTGAATCTGGCCCTGTGACTCACTTTAACATGTGACATGCAGAGAAAGGACACTCTGCCAATTCTGAAGCTAAGCCTTAAGAAGCCCAGGTGGCTTCTTCTTTTATATTCTTCTGAGCCTTGAGTGATATGTATTAAGTCTGGCCATTCTGCTAGAGGGACTACATGGAGAAGCAAGCAAGAGAGATGATGTGGAGAAAGAGGGGATGGAAACTACATGGGGAGAGACAGGAGCTTGGCCATCCCAACATCTCAGCTGAGCCTACGCTTCCAGTCATCCCTCCCAAGACATTACAAATGTGAGTGAAGTTATCTTAAACTTCCTGGCCACAGCTCCCGCCTGACTATAGCTTCACGAGGTCTCAAAGGAAATCAATGGGGGCAGGGGGAGGCTTCAGCCAAACTCTTGTCAACCCATTGATGTATAAGTAATAGCAAAATAGTTGTTATTTAATAAGTCATTTAGCTTTGGAGTCATTTGCTCCATAACAGTAATTAGCTGAGACAGAGCAGGACACAGCTTTGACCTCTGCCAGAGGACTGGAGATATAGAAATATCTGTGCATGTGGGAAAATATGGGCTAATTTTACTATATCTACATTCAATATTTAAGTAATCTCATTCAGTGCCTTAATTTACATATCATCTGTACAGTATTTTAGGTGTTCTTACGCACTAAAAGAAAGCCCACATTTTACCTCCACTCTCTTGCATTTTGGTGAGTCCAAATGACTAAGTTCTGACTAGTAGGCTGTAACTGGGCTTGTCCCACGCAGCTTCTTAAAAAATGAGAGAGACCGTATCCTTTTTCATTATGTTCTCGTTCTTCTGGCATAAACAGAGATATGAAGGCTGGAGCTCAGGCAGCCATACTGAACCATAAGATCAAAGTCACATATTGAGGGTAGCAGAGCAACAAGATAGAAAGAGTTTAGCTCCGTGATGATTTCGGAGCCATGCTCTTTTGTTGTTGTTGTTTGTTTGTTTGTTTGTTCCAGAGAGAGGGAAAGAGAGGGAGAAAGATGATAGATGAATATCAATGTGCAAGAGAAACATCAGTTGATTTCCTCTCGCTCTCCCCAGCAGGGAACTGGGCCCACAACACATGCATGTGCCCTGACATGGAAACAAACCAACCACCTCTTGATTCTCAGGCCAGCACACAAGCTATTGAGCCATACCAGCCAGGGCTGGCATCATACTCTTGAACTGCTCACCTGCAGACTTTTTGTATAGTAAAAATATTAACTCCTATTTTATATAAACCAATGTGATTTTGCTATTCTGACCTTTGCAACCAAATCTAATTCTAACAGATAAACCATTTTTAAGCTGACATTCTCCAAATTGAATAAAGAAGATATGGTACATATATACAATGAAATACTACTCAGCCATAAAAAAAAAAAAGACAAAATACTGCTATTTGTTACAACATGAACAGAACTTGAGGAAATCATACTAAACAAAATAAGTCAGTTAGAAAAAGTCAATAACCACATTTCACTCATATGTGGGATATAAAACTGAAAGTAATAAATGAACAAACAAGACAAACAAAAATTCATAGACACAGACAACATCTGGAGTTTATCTGAGGGAAGAGGTGGGTTGAGGAGATTATAAAGGGTAAGAAGGTCAACTATATGATGACAGAAGAAAGATTGACATTGGGTAGTGGGCATACAATGAAATATATAGATGATGTATCACAGAATTATACACTTGAAATAAATATAATTGTATTAACCAATGTTTCTCCAATAAACTTAATTTTTTAACATATGGTTTAAAAAACAAACAAACAAATGTTCCAGGTGGTGAAAGACAAATGCCATATGATCTCACCTATAACAGGAACCTGAAGAACAAAACAAACAAATAAGCTAAATAGAACCAGAGGCATGGAAACAAGGAACAGATTGACAGTGACCAGGGGAGCGAGGGCAGAGGGGGATAAGGGAGAAAAGAAAGGGAAGGGTCTAGTTAAGAAACAGGTATAAATGACCCATAGACAGGGATAACAATGTGGGGCTTGACTTTGGGAGCAAGGAGTTGGGCGGGGCAGAATAGAACAATGGGGGGGAAATTGGGACAACTATACTAGAAAAACAACTTAAAAATGTCAAAAAGAAATGTATAACTCCTGTCCCAACCTCTCCTGAACTCAGATTCGTAATCCTATCTAACTATTTACATGTCCACCTGGATATCTAACAGGTATCTTAAATTTAGTATGTCTAAAATCAAATCCCTAATTTCACCATTTCCAACTTGCTTCTTCCACTTTCTTCCCCATCTTAATAAGTAAACACTCCATCCTATCAGTTACTCAAGCCAACAACCTGAAGTAATCTTCTCTCTTTTTTTTCTGTCAAATATCATTCAGTCTGTCAGCAAATCGTATTGCCTGTACTATCAAAAGCTGACAGTTTTTCACCGTCTCCACTACCACTCACCTGATCCAATCTACCTTGGCCCTCACCTAGATATTTGCTATAGCTTCCATGTTATTTCTTCCCAATGGTCAGTGTGTTTCCTTGTTAAATATGTCAAATAATGTTAGTAGTCTCTCTAAAACTTTTCTATGGCTTCTTATGTCAACTCAAAATTAATCCAAAAGCCTTCCTTTTTCCTGAAAACTCCTACCCGATCTATCTCATCCATTCTCCTGCAATATCTTCCTGACCTCAGTTCCCACAACTGTGACTTGCATTACTGTTCCCCAGACACACTGCCACCTTCTTTTCCTTATCCATATGTACTCTGACCAAAGGGTTTTTAATCTGCTGGTATCTTAACCTGAAACACTGTCCCAGATATATACATGGCTTTCTCCCTTCAGTATGTAAATAGATAAGATTATGATTTTGAGTTCAGGAGAGAAGTTGGGACAGAAGTGATAGATATTTTTTAACCATATTTTTTAATTAAATGAATTGGGGTAACATTGGTTAATACAATTTTATTGGTTTCAAATGTACAATTCTATAATATATCATCTGTATATTCTATTCTCTGGTCAAAGAGAAATCTTCTCTGACCACCCTATATAAATTAGCCACTCACTAATCCTCAGGAGACCTTGCCCTTACTACCTGTATAAAGTAGTCACTTACACAGTGATACCTTTCTTTAAGCTATTTAAGTTTTCCTAATGGCACTAATCACCATCTGACATATTATGTAGTTATTGTTTTCTTTTCAGTCATCACCCAGTAGATTATAAGATCCATGAGAACAGAGTTTTTATATGTTTTACTTACATCTTGAATCCTGAATATTTTCCAGGACATAGTGTGTGCTCATTGGTATTTATGGAATGAATAAATAAATGCATTCACTGTAGATCTGGAGAATGGATGTTAAAAAAGAAAAAAAAAAAGGGGGTTTCTGAAGTGAAGGGAAAAATCTTAGGGCACTTGAATTAAATTGGTCTTCTTTGTGATTTGGTCTCCAAGTTCTAAGTTCCCCTGTGGGCAAAGACAAGAGTATCATCCTCATGGGTGGTTCCCCTGGCCAAGGCAGGGAAGAATTTCAAAGAGAAAGGCATTGAGAAAGAACCCAATACTGGTTGCAAGGATTAAAACTGTTCTTCTGGATTGTGTATAATTCAAAGTCAATCTTATTTGTTTCTATGTCTTGCCACATAAGAGTTATATAAATATTTGAGATCAAAAAGGAGGAAGTGAGAGGTGGGGAATAAAAGGAAAACAGCTAAAATGAGGAGAAAAGAGAGAAGCAAAGGAAGAGAGGAAGAGGGGAAAGAGAGTATAGTAGCCCCTTGTTATCCATGGAGGTTACATTCCAAGACCCCCACCCCCAAGGGGATGCGTGAAACCATAGACAGTACCAAACCCTGCATATATAGTTTTTTCCTATATGTACATATCTATGATAGAGTTAAATTTATAAATTAGGCAATATGAGATATTAGCAACAATAACTATAATGAAATAAAACAATTATATAATATCAAAAGTTAAGTAAATGGCGTGGGGGCCATTATTAAGTAAAACACAGGCTACTTGATGACAAGTACTGCACTACCAGAGTCAACCTAATAACCAAGGCAGCTACTAAGTGACTCACAGGTGGGTGGCATAGATAGTGTGGATACGCTGCATAAAGCGACCATTTACATTCTGGGCAGGAAGGTGCAGAATTGCATGAGATCTCATCATGCTGCTCAGAAGGGTGTGCAATTTAAAACTCATGACTTGTTTATTTCTGGAATTTTTCATTTAATATATTCAGATGGTAACTGAAACCACAGAAAGCGAAGCTGTGGATAAAGGGGGAAATACTGCAGAAAAGAAGGAAGAAAGTTGGAGTCTGTGATGACTTGAAGTTTCAGAGCACTGTGGGATTGAAATATAGAATCAAAGCCTGATTTCGAACAGATCGCAATGATAAAAGGACTGTGGTGACTCCCAGCTTCTTTTTGTAGAACTGGAGATACTGTGGTTAAGAATAAATACAGGCTTTTATAAAATAGTTTAAAAAGTTCAAAATTCTGCTCCAGACAAAAATGATTCACCTTTACCTTCCAATCAATTTCAGAAAGTGTTTATAAACTGAAAGAGTAATGTTTTAAAGTTCTTTGATGTAACTCCCTCATATTGGGTCAGGCTAGAGAGCACATGGCCGAACTAGTATATGGCGAATGGGTAACTGCCTTCGCTGTCCCAGTTGCCTACAAGCGAATTTCATGTATTTTATGAAATATGTTATTTCTCCTTTGTCATAGTTGCCTTAGTTATAACATAAATTTTTAAAAATCAATTGTTCATTGATTCAGAAGCCACACTGACAGATGTAGTAAATGCTTTAAGGTATTAATAAGCTTCCTGCAGACTTCTTCAGTTAGAATGGACATGGGCACATTCTTTATGCAAACACTTCCACATAGACATTTTCATTCTAACACCTTGATAGCTGCAGAATCACAGCTTCTAAGCCATTTAATTCACTTCTAGGTAGCACTAGGGTGCCAGAGCATAAAAATAGCAGAATAAAATGAATAACAATAAAATATTTCATCAGTTTGCAACAAGTAAAAGTAAGGCTTACTTCAAGCTTAATATGACTTTAATCATTAAGCTGTTCGAATGGGAGCTTTGCAAGGGCTTAAAAACTCTCTACATTACTCTCTAGCATACATTCATGAATGCACACTAGGTATAATGACAGTATTTTTAAAATAAAAGTCAGAATATGTGGATAGGTAGAGAATTTTTTTTTTTCTGACTTCTGAGTTTACTCATAGGAAAGGTGTTATGAAGGAAAAAGAATAAAGTAAATCACATTTAACTGTGCACATTTTACAGCTTTCTTACTGAAACAGTAACTCTCTGAACATTCAGGATATGTGGTGACTGAAGCCAAATATGACTTGTGTTAAGCTCCTACTCTGGAGTCTGTGGTCTGCACAGTTATTTAAGATCAATTATCAGCCAACAGAAGTTTAGGGAAGTCATTACTTATAGGCATGCACTATACTGCTTTATGCCATCAGTCTCTGGCCAAACCCAACTTGAAGAAATAAGCTTTTGAAGACTTTATAAACTCTATAATAATAACTCTAGAAGTTCTACCATACTCTAACCATCTACAGTGAGGTAGATAGTAAATATGTAAGGGGAAAGACAGAATACTGCTGGTTTACCTCTTTGTGTTACGAAGTCTTTCTTATGCCTTAATAGTCCAAAACCAACTCCAGGGTGAGCAAACCTCAAAAATCCTAGTATCCCAGTGAGCTGGAAAGACAATGTGATACAGAATCTTGCACTGAATCTGTCTATGGCTGACCTGAAGAAGCATTCAGTGTTTTGATACTGCTATTAAGTCTCAGATACATTATTAAATATTCCTTGGATATAAAGGCCAATGGTGAATCTACCAGGAGGCCAGCAAGAAAACTTTGAGATGACTGATTTTTCTAGTTTCAAATCAGCCTCCAAGGCTGCTGAGATCAAATGTCAAAAATCATAACATGTAAAATTTGTAAGAATTAACTGATATCATTAACCCAAAAGGATTTTCTTCTAGTTTAAATGTCTTTCAAAGGAAAAGATTTTCCTTTTTAGACTTTTCACCATAATAGTCCATTTATTCCTACCTAAACGAATGCTGATATGATGTTCATATATGTTAGAAAACAAATATGAAAACAATATTTCTTCTATGTTTTATACATAGACAACACAATTATAGAAAATTACTGCCTCTAACATTAAGAGTTCTTTTTAGGAAGAAACTGGGGAACCACAGTAATAACATGAATGTAACAGTCACATGAATAATTTAAATAATGTTTAGAAATTTGAAGGGAGCCAAGATAGTCATAAAGTGATTTAGTACTGAAGTTTCAGTCTTGGACTCTAAGCTAAAATAAGGTGTTCTGCCCTAGGAAGCAAGAGGATGGAAAGACCAAAGGAGCAGAGCCTCTGGGCCAACTAAGGAGACTAAGAGCAACAACTACTGGGCCAAGTGGCATCTGTGGGAGAACAATGTTAAGGCTGAGTGCCAGGCAGAAGGGGGAAGTGGTACAGGACTAGAGTGAGGAAAAAGGTTAGACATGTCCCGGGCCACTGGTTTTAATGCCACTTAAAGGTCCTGACTATGAATAAATCAGGATGCCTTAAATGAGGTCAAAAGACTATGTCGATATTTTAAATACTTTTTCTTAATCCAGATGGCTTTTTAAAATGAAATGTGTATTTAAAGACTGTGAAAAAGCTGATCTTTTCAAAGATAAGTACTATACCTCTTTGACCATTCACAGCTCTTAATGACTGTATAATGTAAATTTGGCTGGTCTGCCCACAGGTCCCAAATGGGCTATTCAAAGTACCTTGTGACCTTGAAATCCTGATGATGACTAACTGGACCAGTAGGAAATGGCTCATCCAATACCAGCAACCAATATTATCATTCTCAAGAATTTCCATTAAGACTAACTGTACTCGGTGGGTAGAGAGCTCTTGAAATGAAAGGCCCTGGAGTCCTGAGGTCCATGTTTTAGAATATAGAGATGAGTTTAAGTAGGAAATTACTGTCTTCAGAAAAGGAAAATGAAGCAAAAGTGAAGAGAGGCAGGCAACACTTGAGAACTGAGGCTCAGAAAGATTTAGAGAAAGATAGAATGAGTTCAGTAGAGTTAATCCTATCCATTGAAAATCAAGGCTTAGAATTATTTTTCATTCCACTGATATTCATATCCCTTTTCTACTATTGTCTTTGTTCTCCAAAATAATGAAGAATAGGCTGCATAGTACTCAAGGGACAAAGCAAGGATATCTATTTTGTTATGTCACAAGATGAATTCTAGCTGAGTTATGAAAAAAAAAATCACATTGCTTTCACAATGAAAGAAAAAATTGAATCATTTTGCTCCTGAATTTTCAGGGGATTATAAGATCCAAAGGAAAAAGTATCTTCCCTAAAAGAAAAATCTTTTTAATGATCTTTGGGTACAATGTATAAAAATCACAAAGGAAGAGAGAAGACCTAGTTAATCAAACAGCCATTTCCACGTTCCACATAAAGGCCTACAGATAAGCAATCAAATAAAGCCATATTTAAATGATATACTTCACAATCCTTTAGGACTTTTCTTTTTTCCATTAAAGTAAATAGTAAGAATCCATTCTTCATACTATTTAGAAGAAAATGATGACTAAAAATTTAGGGGCAGCATTTTATACAGAAGAGCAGCTGGCTAGCTGGCTATCACATTATAACCATGCCATCATAATGATTTCAATAAAACTAATTCTTTTCACAGAAAACAGAGCACAAAGGACAATTCATATGAGCTTGAAAGAACTAATTGAAAAAAAACTGAAGATGTTCAATGTATTCTCACCTCAAAGCCTCTTGCATTCTCAAACAGATAGTTTTCATGGTTGAGTTTAGATGCTTACATTCATTGGGTTTCTTCTTGCGATTGAAGAGGACCTTTACATTATAATAAGTACAATGCAGTGCAAGCAGCATGACCAGAAAGAATGAACTCAACTTAACAGAGATTTCTGTGAAAGGGGCAGTTTACACTAACCCTGAATGAAACACTTTGACCACAATAGACAGAGTCTATTCATTATGGATGTCTATTCATAACTACACCTACATGGGAGGTTTTTAATCTGAATTTTATTTTAACTTTTAAAAGATCTTTGTAAGATTTGAACCTAATATTTACATGATAATTGTATACATTTTAAAGTACATTAACTTAAGCATACACATATATACTTTCAAGGAAATATTACTGAGTAGATTGGTATTGAGCAGGTAGGATGGTTTTATGCAGGTAAAGATAGCCAAATTTAGACACAGATTTTGAGTAACACACAGTAGCAGCATGAGTTATACAAGGCAGTTTGCCTTTACAATTTCCTTGTATATAGAATAGAAATGATAAGAGTATATACCTCATACTCTTGTTGGGAAAGTTATGTAAAATAAACCAATCAGCATGCACCTAATTCACATTAGGTACTCCGTCAGTGCTGTCGGTGGCGGCGGCGGCAGCCGTCCGTCTCGAGAGACGATGGTGTAGCTTCTTAAGAATCTATCTGCACCGCCGAGAATGGCTGTGCAGTCCGACTCGGGAGTGACACGGTATCTGTCTCCTCCCGTGTTGAATCGACATCTTGCGATGACGCTGGAGTGTCCTCTCCAGTGGAGCTGAAGCTACAGAGCCTGGGCAGGGTGATATGGAGGGTCTGCTGTTGCCCATGCAGCAGACCCCCCCTCTCTTCGCAGCTGAAGGGTCCAAGGGAAAGACGGAGTCAATACAGCTTGGCTTCAGGTGCGCCGCAGGAGTTGCTGGTGTTGACTACAACGTCAAACCGCCTTAGGGACTCCGGCTCCGGATTTTCTGTCGGGGTTTACTCCCTTAGCCTTTCCCCTGAAGAGGTATGCCGCAAGGCAGCGGAGGTTTTTTGGAGTCAGAGTTTTCCTTCTCTGATGTGCCCTGACTGGAAGATCGAACCAGCGACACTTAGCTCGCAGGCCGACGCTCAATCCACTGAGCCAAACCAGCCAGGGGCTTCCGTCAGTACCATAGAGTGATAATAATGATGATCATGATCATGACTATCAGCAATGACCTGAATCTCTAGCTCTTTATTATTGTAGACCTGTTCTGAATTATTTTAACAATACCAACTAATTTTTAGTAGCCCCTGTCTTTCAAGTAGTTTTCCTACTTTCAACTGATATAGAACCAAATAATTGTCACAGAGGTGGAATTGTTTGGGGGAGACTGAGTATGCTTCCCCTCAAAATACACTTAGAAAGCTTTCTCAAGGAATTCTACCAGAACAACAGCATTTAAGCATGGTTCTGAATATTAACATTCTGAATAGAAATGAGTTCTCTGACACACTTCTTTGTTTCCTATGGGGAAAGGTTGTCAAACTACACTCAACACAGACACACACAGAGAAATATGCATTTTTATTAGGAGACTCCAAATAGTGGTTTTAAATCTCTCAAGGCTCTCCTAAAAAATAGGATAAAGATATTTACAAACTCATCTATATTTCTCCATTAAATAACTATATATGAGCATTTTTAAAGACCATGATTTTTTTTTCCACAATAAAGATAGCCTTAATGGGCATTAGAAGGATAGTATTTATAGGAAGGATTTATACTTGCATTAATCCTCTTTGAAATAAATGGTAGAGCTCCACCAAAAAGAAAAATTCTATTTTTAATTAATCTTTTATATTTAGCAGCAATTAGTCCTGCAGTAAGAAAAATAGCTGAGTTTACCTTGAGGATCATAAAATTATAAAGCTGAATATAAAGATTAACTTCCTAATTATGACATCTTCATCATTTTGCATTTGTTTAATACCTGAAATGTTTGCTTTACCACCTAGGCTCTAAACTCCACCAATAGCCACATCTCCATTTGACCATATTCTTTGCTACTATTATTTATTGTCTGCTACAAATGATTTTTAGATGACCAGCCAGAAAGGCAGTAGTTCTATTCACATGAAATATATTGTGGTATGAAAGCACTCAGGACAAAAGCAAAAGGAGAATTATTACTTGTTTCTAAATATTGGTGAATAAAATATAGTGAAAGGAAAGAGATTGTTCCTTTAGCTTCTCTGGTGTGACAGTGGGATTGTTACAGCAGAATTTCTTTTAATGGTATTATCATAATGCTCATATAGATATAAAATAAACACATGGCAATAATTTTATTTAGCTCACTATTAAGTGAGAAAACCAGGAATATCTTACAATGAATTCAAAGGAAAATTCAAAGAGAAGCACAATTATAAACCAAGACTATTGACATGAATTTACAAATGGATGCAATACACTTTTACACAGAATGACTAGATTTGTCCCTCCTCTGGATCAAATTATTTATGTTTTATAGACAGAAATTATTTACAGTACTATCTAAAATTGAAAAAGTTGTAAAATAGCTCAAACGCAATGAAAGGCACAGAGCCTCCATATAATCAGAATCAGATAACTGGGAAGGTTGTGCTATAAAAATGCAGAGTTCATGAAAGCAAATTTCCCCTAGAAAATAGAATACTTAAAAAAAAACTACATACAAAATCAGCTTATCCAAGAAGATAAGAGAGTAGAAGTCATAGAATGCTAAGTTGAAAATTCTATTGAGATATAGCTTATACCATTGTTTCTAACTATGTTAGAAAATACCAGTTACATTCAGTGATAGGAAGACAATTAAATACCCTGCTGCATGATCTCCATTGAAAAAAGACATGCTTCTGATAAAAAGAAATGTGTGGGATTGAGTACAAGGAGGTAAAAATACATCCATCCTAGTAAAAGGATAACATCAGAAACCTATCTGGAGATGAAATGGTATTATTTTCATGGTATGTGAACATTATGATCACTGCACTTCTGTTATAATTCTCTTAAGATTTTCATTCCCACTACTTTCAATTCTAATTCTTCGCTGATAACAGCTTGCAAAACACCAGCATAGATTGTACTCAGGAGGATCACATAACCCTGAATGCTATAAGGAAAATAGAACACGTCTGGCTTCTTAGCTCTGTATTTAAAGTACATGTTACAAAGTCCTTCTCAAAGAAGAAACAAGTCACTCTGTTGTGTATACAAAATAGGTCTGAAATATAATTATCTTAAATAAATAGGGATGAAAGGAAATGAGTGGTTTAGTAATATAAATTCTGCAACAGATTTTCTTGATGTTTGCATTAATCAGAAAATACACATACAATATAATAAATGAATGAATGAATGAATGAATGAATAATGAACCAATAACTATCCTTATGCTCTAGCAGCTCAAAATCAATTTGAGGAGAGATGCATAAAAAAAAAAAAATAGCAATAAGAGAAGAAGCAAGACCAGTGCTCTATGGGATACATGCTGATCACTATCTGGGACCATTAATTATCATATCCTCACTTAATGGTTATCTACAAGGGCTAGTCTAGGGCCCAACAAGGTTACATTTAATTGTTGATAGATTTTACACATACAAGAGCAGAGAGAGAAAATAAGTAAGGAGTGGTATCAAGTAATCAGAAATTTGGTAAATTCTGGAAATCTATAACTAAGGTGTTATAAACAAACAGAGTCTATTTGTATGGGAACATACACATTTAAACTTATTCAGAAAGTCAAAGGAGATGGTCGTATTCACAGTAAGGCACAACTCTCTGGCCTATGTGGAATAGCTGTAAAGGTTACCTTCACAAAGGAACTTTGATTCCTTACCTGACCAATTGCCTCTCTCTTCTCTTGGCTCTTGAATCAATGCTCATAGAAGGCTAGATGAGACAGCATCTAAAAACAGTCTCCTAAATATTTACCCTGAGTAGTGCCTGCTGGGTATAATTGAAGCCTCCAACCACCTCCCCCCATGTGGTATTTCTCCTTCACCAACTTATACCACCACTAACTCCTACCCCAAGACCTGTAAATACTTCCCATGAAGCTGGGAAGTCCTATCCATAATCTTTCTTTGGGGTGAGAGAGTTAGTGTGTCTTTACTCATGTCCACTTGTGTTATATGATACATACAAATATCAGCACTGTTTGCTTTCTCTTTCTTTCCTCTATTTTTCCTTTTTCCACTGTCCTTAGTCCCTTGTTCTCTATTTGTTCTATTCCTTTTGAGTCATAATGTAAATGAGAAAGAGTATAAATATAGGAACAGCAAGTCTAGGCTTTATTTATTATTTAATATTTTATAGGTGTCCATCTTTAACTCCTTTGAGCTTGTTTTCCCCTTTTCAAATTAAAGGTAATGGTACTTATCCAAAAGAGGTGTTGTGAGAATTAAATACTTATTGTACATATAAGGTACTTGCCAGTATTTGTCATTTAGTAAATATCCTCAAAATGATAACTATTATTTACTTTTACTACCATCAATAACATTTCCTACAGTTCCAGGACCTTCTTTCTTTTTCGCGACAATACACTTCTTTGAATCCTCTTATTTCCCAAAGACTTGCATCATCCAGGGTTGACGATGATACTAAAGGTGAAGATTATGGAATAAATAGTATAAATATGATGATGAAGATGAAGATCATGAAGTAGGAATGGGAGGAGGACAGAGAAGAGATAAATTTAGATCATGCAGTTGTCACTTTAGGCCAAATACTATCCTAAGAGCTTCATGTACATTACCACATTTCATTTTCATGGAAATTCTATGTGATAGATGCTATTATTATACACACAATAAAGAAGTGGAGGCTTGATTAAGTTCACATGGCTATTAAGTGTCAGGTTCTGGTTTTGAATGAAGAGTTCATGACCTTAATCACTGCACTACTGTTTCCCAAGATTGCATGGTAATCTGAGGGAAAGATATGGTAGGGGCTACTTCCCCTGGCTTTTAGAGAGAAGGTATTTTTCTCTAGGGATGGAGATGGAAAAGGAAATATTCATGAAGTGGGATGTTGGAGAGACAGTTTATTGCAGAGCAGTGCAGGTGCCTGATTGATGTATGGTTTTAGCAACTGTGCATCTAGTACCAAAAGCAAGCAAAGACTATCTGTCTTCCCTTACTTTTATCTTAAACAATAGAGAATACTGCTATGGATTGGCCCAATTATTAATTGACAGTTCTACAAGGTAGTGCCTTGACGGAGATTAAAGTTCAAGTGCAAATTGGCACTTCTACAGACTGAATGTACCCTCTCAAAATTCATTCCCCAACATGATGGTATTTGGAGGTGTGGCCTTTGAGCAATAATTAGGTCATGAGGGAGGAGCCCTCATAAGTGGAATTAGTGCCCACAGAGGAAAAGACAGAGGGTTCTTCTCCTCTGTTCACCATGGAAAAATAGAGCAATAAGGCAACCAGGAAGAAAGATCTTACCAGGAACCAAATCAGCTGGAACCTTGATCATGGGCTTCCCAGCCTTCAGAACTGTGAGGAATAAATTTTTGTTGCTTAACCACCCAGTCTATGGTATTTTTGTTATAGCAACCTGAACTAAGACAGGTGTATTCTCTCTTCACTTACCCCATCTATAGGTTGAAGAATTCAGAACAACCCTGAGGGCTCGCTCTCTCCTGAAAGAAGGTATGCTCATAATTTTTTGACAGATTAGGGGGGGAAAGTGGGTATACTTCAGGTTTTGAATGATGAACATGTTTGCAGATCAGATTAAATCCAAGAAGGAACCAAGGACAGTGCTCTAAGTAGAGAAAATAGGAAAACATGCTGGGTTAGTTAATAGATATGTAGTAAGGAAGGCTTCTACTCTAGGAGACAGAATTCAAAGTGTAAGTGATTCCACAGCAAAAGTCAACACCAAGAGAGCCTGTGAACTCTTTCAGAAGGGATATCTGCTATAAATGTAGAATTAAAGCCTCATTAGTAGATGGAAATTCTCTTAGTGTAGCATTGGAATGCCAGAAATGCAGGGGGAAAGAGAAAGTGGAAAGAACAGAAGTTTTACATTTACAAAATGAACACAAGGAACAAAGTACATCAGGAAAGTTCTGAGTACTGGCAATTCCACTATAGCAGATTATAAATTTTTTTAAAAAGTGAATGTCTTGTTGATAACAGCCCTTTTAACAGGTGTCAGATGGTATCTCATTGTAGTTTTGATTTGCATTTATAGCTAGTGAAGTTGAGTATCTTTTCACACATTTGTCAGCCATCTATATGTCTTCTTGGGAGAAATGTCTATTCAGGTCCTCTGCCCATTTATTTTTTTTAATCCTCACACAAGGATATGTTTTTATTGAGTTTAGAGAAAGGAAGGGAAAGAAAGAGAGAGAAACATTGATCCTGACCAGGGATTGACCAGCAAGCTAGGTATGTCCTCTGACCAAGATTGAACCTGAAACTTTTTGGTGTACAGGATGAAGCTCCAACCAACTGAGCCATCCAGCAAGGACTCCTCGGCCTGATTTTTAATTGGACTGTTTGTTTTGTGTTGAGTTGTATGAGTTTTTTATATATTTTGGATATTAACCCCTTATAGAAGCTGTTGTTTGCAAATATCTCCTCTGATTTAGTTGGTTGCCTTTTCATTTTATTGTCAGTTTCTTTTGCTGTGCAGAAGCATTTTAGTTTGACATAGTCCCATTTATTTATTTTTGCCTTTGCTCCCCTTGCTTTTGGGGTCAAATTCATAAAATCTTTTCTAAGACTAAGGACCATAATTTTAGTATGATGTTTCTTCTGTGTAATTTATTATGTCAGGTGTTATATTTAGGTACCCTTATGTTCAATGACGTGGTGGTCAAGACATGGAAACAACCAAAATGTCTTTTGATAGATGATTAGATAAAGAAGATGTAATATATATAATGGAATGCTACTCAGCCATAAGAAAAGATGGAATACTGCCATTTGAGACATTATAGATGGATCTTGAGAATGTCATACTAAGCAAAATTAAGTTCAGACAGAAAAAATTAAGAACCATATGATTTCACTCATATGTGGGATATAAAACTGAAAGCAACAAGTGAATAAACAAGGAAAACAAACAAGAACTCATAGGCACATAGAACACTATCCTGGTTACCAGAGGAAAAGAGGGGTGGGAGTC
Organism: Furipterus horrens; assembly: GCF_987537825.1. Classification (NCBI taxonomy): domain Eukaryota; kingdom Metazoa; phylum Chordata; class Mammalia; order Chiroptera; family Furipteridae; genus Furipterus; species Furipterus horrens. Next base: position 145,877,262 of record NW_028327175.1, on the reverse strand, counting down.
AGTAAAGGGTAAAAGGAGAGGAGGGTCAACTATATGGTGACAGAAGATGATTTGACTTCGGGTGGTAGGCACACAATACAATATACAGATGATGTATCATAGAATTATACACTTGAAACCTATATAATATATTAACCATATCACCCAATAAATTGAATTTCAAAAGAACTAGTTTCCATTATTAACTTCTTGATAGAGAATTTCTTCCCATTGAGTTTCCATCCGCAGGTCCTAGCAAAGATAAAAAATAAAATTAACAGTCTCTTTTTGTCTCTCTGTCTCTCTGTCTCTCTTCTGATTCCTCTATACATCATTTTCTCCAAGGCAAAACTATGGCATGGTCTATAGCAATAATGCATAATAAAATATCTGCCATGTTATGAGAGTATTACTTTTGTTTGGGATATACTACTACATTTAGAAAACTGTTTCTAAGGTTGAGAGTAACTGCAGCAAAAATATCTGGTGATAAAATTTTTATGTGTATATATCCTCTAAGATTTTGGAAAAATAAAATGTACAAGAGAGTTTAAGTTGAATTTTTTCAGTTTCATAGATACTGAGGAGCAACATCAACTGACGGGAAGACAGACTGCTGAGGCTTCTGAAAGAGAAAATCAGACTCCACAAGTACCTAATGCCTGGTACTGAGCCCACCAAGAAGAGATGGGACAAAAAGTCTTTTGTACATATTCCAGGACTTCAATTTTTCCATTAACAAAGAAATAGAGGGTTTATTTCATTATAACTTTAATTTTAGTTTGAAACACAAAGTTGACACAAAAATGAAATTGATTTTTAATATTTCATAAATAGTTCAGTTTAGGGTATGTATGTCTTTATGTTCTTACATTTTTTTAGCCATGTGAAGTTTACCAAGTTATTTAATACCCCTCCCCCAGTTTCCCCTCCTGTAAAACTGATAAATTGATAGTACCTATCTCATAATGTAACTGTGAGAGTTAAGTGAATTGATATCGGAACAGTGCTTAGCCCAACACATGTGTTTAGTAAATACCAGCTAATTACTACTGTTGTTACTAACATGTTATCCTTGTTTTTTTTTTTTTTTTTTTTTTAATTGCATGCATTATGATACTATTTGTTGAATTGAGTTAGAGAAAGTAGGACAAGAAGAGGAGAAATAGGTACCAGGGACCAAGTACTTAGTGTGTACCAGGCTCTGTCTGAACACAATCACCTAGGCTTTTGTTTACTGCTCACATGAATCCCAATGCAGACACTAATATTATACAGACAAGGAAATCAACTTCCCAAAGGTCAACACAGGGACTAGGAAATTTAAATTCAGGCCCTAAGTTCTTTACAAGAACAATATTTTACCTCACATAAAACCTAGCTATAAATTTTTCAAGAAAAAAATTAGAAAATGAGTGACTTTGTAGTGCATGGTGTGGCTTTGGAGTTAGTCTTGTAAAGCTTCCACAATGAGATCAGAGGTATTCATGAAAACTTTTAGAAACTGATCAGCCAATCTCACCTTCTCACCTGTAACAAGTACACAGACAGGAATTGAACCAATGGTCTCTGAAAAGGGGGTCAAGGTGTCTATAATACTGTCATGGACTTGTTCTCACCCATTGGAGGGCAGAAGGCAGCTTGTCCTGACTCACAGAGCTGATCACTTAATTTTCAGGAAATTTATGAGCCTAATTTTTAACCATCATCATTATTAAGAGTTCAATGATATAAACTTAAAATCAAATTAATTTTATTAAAAAGTCTTGGTGGTAGTATTTACAGCATGAAAATCATCAAATAAAATAACTCAAAGCTTGATTTATCATTTTGTTGATTGTCTACAACTAAAAAAGTGATGAAAAAGATGTTAATAATGCAGGTTAAAGTTAAAAATGTGTTAGATATGTAGCTGTTATATTGTGACTAGAACAAAAATTTGAGCATGTAGTCTTAAGAGTATCCAAAATTATGTTTTGATTATATTCAGCAAAGTTACTTGCTCCATTGGTGAAACAGTGAAGTTCTGGCATACATTCTTATTGATTAATTTTCATCACAGTCTTTTTTTTTTTAAATTGAATCTTTATTGTATTTTTTCCATTACTATTTAGTCTCCTTATACCCCATCACACTCCTTAATGTAAATGAAAATATAAATCAACATTCATGTCAGACTTATATCCACTTATCAATTGCAACCATGGTTAGGCTATAGATAAATGAGTTTGGCAAAAACTGATGAAAGCTCTCTGTAAGAATCAATTGGCAATGTGGAATTTACAATAAAAAGAATTGGACATATTATTACTATTATTTATAAGTTGATTGCTATACATACTTTAAATTAGTAAAATTAATAAAATTGATAATGAGCTTATGTACATATATGTTGTTGCTTTGCAAAGCCTGCACTCAGTTCATCCTCAAGGGGGAGGAATATGTATATGAATAAGATGATTGTCCTCAAATGTACATTTTTCAAAAGTGTTTAATATTAAACACATAAATATCTGTTATACCTTCTGGTACTCTTGTTTCATGAAACGTGAGAAGTCAGGCGGAGACAGGCTAAAAACCTGGCCATCTCTGTTTCTCTTGGTTGACTTCTCCCTTTTTAGACCTACTTCAGTCCACCTCATTGGTTGGAGGAAATGTGCCTGAGGGCTCTGCAGCTGCTGCTTCTGGTTGTCTCTGACCCTTGTCACTAAAGCAGGAAGGTATGAAACTAATGGGTGGCGGGCTCAACAGGAAGGAAGAACATGAGGTTACATATACCACATTGGTGAGAGACCTCGCAGCCTGCACTTGGAGCAGGCAGATGACTTATCTGTATGCAGTCAAGTTCTACCTGGTGTTTGGGGGCTAAGGTTACAGCATAATGAAAAATACTCTTTTTTCCATCATTTTACTCTGACAATATATGTTCCCTCTGGAAACTTAAAGCACCTTAACTGGATTTTTTTTCAAATAGTATTTAAATCTCACCCTCTTGCAGCAATTATAGTTCTCCCATGTTATAGAAACAACTTTTCTCTCTGATTACAATTGTACCCATGTCCCGTCCCTGAACTGGGGTCCTCAGCCACATTTGAACTAGAAGACAAAGTCTGTCTTGTTCCAGGATCTCTATGATCACAATATAGTTTCTTGACATACAGAAATAATAGGTCAAAAAAAAAAAAATCATGAAACATTGAAGGGGTGAAAAAACTGCTGAATTTTATATTAGCTCTGTCATTTGTGAAACGTAGTGCTAGTTGTTCTACACCAAGGGGAAAAAATTATACACTGTCAAAATAAAAAATTAAACACAAGAAAAGCTAAGCATTTGGGAAGAAGTCTGATGGTTTTCATCAGTGCTTTCTACAGCCGGGAAGAGCAACTGTGTCCCTGACTGTTCATGGGGTGTCAGTGACACAAAAGCCACATGTGGGAGGACGAAGCTTGGAAGCATGAAGCACAGTAAGTAGCCAGGAGCTGCTTTTGAAAGTGGACGTGTCTGCCCCATGGATCAGCAGATGGAAGGAATCCAGAAAAACAGATTTCAAAAGAAAATCCCATAACTTTTTCTAAAAACATATAACCCTCTCACACTGGCTTTTATTTTTCCACTTTTGATGAGCAATTTTTACAAGCAATGTTTTATTTTCCTTTTAGCCCTGCAACTGCAAGCATGGTGTTTAATGATAACTAACACTTAATCTCATCAGAGATTAATTAGCCAAAGGAGGAGAATGTAGCAGACCAGAGAACTGTTTCTCTAAGTGTGGCAGCTGTTATTTAATTCCAGATAGTTGTTTTTTTGTAGGAATACAGGGCCAGCGTTGCTAAGCCTTTCATTATTTGACAGGTAGATGGATCTTACTAAAAATATCTGAATTTTAATTGCTGAGAATTACCAGTAATTAAAAAAAAAAAAAAAAAAGAAACAACTTGGTAAACCAGAAACATGCAGGCTAAATAAAACCATGTAAAGGTCAATTTTGAGACATAAATTTGTAACTGCTACTTGAAGTTTATAAGGCAAGTAAAAGGACAAGAAGAATTTTTTCTTTTTTCTAATTTAATGTTGTTTTAATATAAAGACTAAACGCAAATTAGTTCTAAGTACATACAGTGTTATGATTTCAGGATGATCAAAAGGATTGAAAGAGCTCTTCACTACATAGAATCACCTTTCCTACTTCCCAGCCACATGATGTTTGTGGTTTTCTATTGTTATAAAGTATCTGATGGCCTGGTTACCATAGTCCAAATCAGGCTAAATAGTGATTTAATTACTTGATAATGCATGATTTAACTGGGCTTTTGCATGGAGTTCATGCACTCCATTGACACTTTAATTACAAATTTGACAAATTGATTTATTCACACACAAGATAAAGGCATCCAAGACTTAACAGTCAAAACCAGAGAATTATGTACATTCATCATGTGGTATTTCAAGCAAGCAGTCTATGTAAGTGGGTTTTATTAAAAAATGAATTTTTATTGTGATGGCTAAAGCAAAAATCTCTTATACAATTGATCATCAGCATATAAGAAATGTTCCCAATTATCTTATTTATTTATAACTGATTACTTAATTTAAGAAACAAGATTAAATTTGTTTTATACTTGAATAAAGTAAACCTTGGTGCTTAGTACAAACAAATCATTAACTAAATAATAAATATTAAGGACTTAATGATTTTAAACTTTCAATAACTATAATACAAATAATAGAAGCACTTCCAGATAAACTTGCAATCCAGTTTTCAAAAGCAGCACATTGCCACTTTCATACTCTTTAATAAACTTTTTTGTGATGTTCTCATCCAATGAGAATATGAAGCAAAAAAATGCAGAACAATGTTCCTTGAGACTGTGAGGGAGAGCATTACTCAATATTAATGGCAAACATATTTACATGTCACAATCAATTCCATCTCTAAGCTAAGGCTGTTTAAGTGTTTGACTAACTTGTAGTGAAATATTTATGACAGTTTTCCCCTGAGAAATAATTGCAATCTTCATAATGCCTGCAATAGGAGAATGTTGTTTGGGACATGTATATTTCTTTATGGTTCAGCAGAAGTGCAGAATCATAATATCAGTAAACAAGGAGGTTTGGTCATTCCAGTCTTATGCCCTGCATAATAGTCATCTGCACAGCTTAAGGAATCATAAATATCTTTCTTGGTGAGAGAGTTTTTCTGGTGATCTCATGCTTCTTACTGTTCTTGAAATCTAACCATTACACCTGAATCAAGATCACCATAAACATCAGAAAGTTGTGCAAGACTATTGTTGAGGCATGCCTTTTTGGCATTGATTAAACAGAGAATAAAAAATGTCACTGGCATTCAAGAACTCATTCTAGTTCTTGAATGGAGTGTTTACTTTCCTTTGGATTGTAATAATGTATGTGTTACTAAAAAATATCAAGAGAGAGAGGCTGGTAAAATTTAACAAAAAGCCAGAGGAGTGGTTGGCTAATCCAGAGCTAACAAATAAGATGTTTTCTCCAAAATGCAAAATGCTGTTTCTCTGGAAATTTTTAGATAACCAAGGCTAATTAGGGCTACTTTGCCATCACGTGTACTTAAAAAGTAAAAGCTAAGTGAGTCAGAGGACTTTGGGGTACTTCATATTTTCAGATTATAAATTCAATTCAATTTTTTTTCACTGAAATGGTTAGTTGTTACACACAATATACTTAAATCAAGTGACATACACATCACTTTAATAAATGTATATACCTATCACTTTAATAAATCAACTCAAAAAGTAAAATCAAGCAGATTGGGTTCACACCCATTTGGCTGATTGATAGTACTTTTCGCTTTTTAACCTTCCACTGCAGTGTCTTATGGGCAAAGCCTCAGCAGCACCTCCATAAAACCCCAAGATTCATGGTCAAAGAAAAGTGAGTGTTCAGCATGAGAAGACATGACTTTTTCCTCTACGACTGCCCAGGGATTAAACGCACCATTGAGAGCATTTCATTCAGTTTCTCCATTCCTGCACTGAGGAGAAATACATCCTTATAATTGACTCCTGTTAACTAAGCAGAGGGCAAAGCAAAGTTCAGAAACAAACTAGGTTTTGGGAAACTCCAAATCATGATAGCCAACCCCTTTCCCCTGTGGCCCTCAGGATGACTAGTAACTTCAGAGTCACATCATAGTCAGGTCTGTATTTCTCAGGGGGATTCAAGGCCTGAAAACTTTCTCAACCCTGATAAACCCAGTGCTTTAAGTCAGCACTTTACTAATTGCCTTTAAAAAAAAAATTAATTGTTTGAGAAAGAGGGAGGGAGAAGGGGAAGGAGAGAGAGAGATTTGTTGTTCCACTTATTTATGTATCCATTGGTTGCTTCTTGTATATGCCCTAACTGGAGATCAAACCCACAACCTTGGCATACTGGGGCAGCACTCTAACCAACTGAGCTACAAGGCCAGAATTTTACTGATTGCTTTTGAAAATCTACTAAACTACTTGAATCTATAAAGTCAAAGCCTGTTAATGACTTATATTTCATATGACTGTATTCAAGTGGAGTCTTCCATCCATGAGTCTTTGACACAAGGAATGATTATTGAGGAGACTTTTTTGTTTACTGTTAGGCTGAAAGAGAGAATGGATTTGTAGACTGGGTCCTCCTGAGTGCTCTGGAAGTCTAGAACGTTATGTAGTTAACACACATAGGGATGATTTTTATTCCAGAGTTGCAAATGTTACTCAAAGGTGAAAGTCTGCACTTCAGAATTGCCTTACAGTTTTTCAAACATACATTTTCCATAAATTCTGAATCATGGCTGGGGTTGCAACCAGAAACATGCATTTGTTTAAAGCAACACATATAGAAATGCAGTTAGAGTTGAGTACTGCTTGGGAGTAGATTCTGTTTATTAGATCATTACTAAGGTCCACTCTGTAATTAAATTTCTCTTCCATTTGAGAGAGAAAAATATGCAGTTAATTGTTTATGCTTGTCGATCTTTTTTCTGGATATAAAGATATGTAAGCAGAGATTATCAGTAGCAAAATTGATGTCCTGTCAGGGTTTAAATCCAGATTTTATTTTTCTCTGAATAGTTGCCTTTGATGAATGAGCTGCAAAAACTCTAAATGGTATTCCATTATTGAAATGAATAGGCAGGCCACATAATAAGCATCCCTGGCCAAGCCATCCATATTATAAATACAAATTCCCTGTGGATTACAAAGCACGTGTCTCTTTCAATCAGAATATCCTGTGTGGGCTTCATATGTATGGGTGGCTATTAGATTAAGAGAGCTCATTATTGTTGTCAGAATAAAGGTGATCTCCTAGACCAGTGATTTTCAACCTGCGCACCATGGCACCCTGGTACGCCACAAGAATTTTTAAAACATGCTAAGTGAAATAAGCCAGTTGGAGAAACACAAATGCCATATGATTTCACTCCTATGGGGAATCCAATTTACAAAGTGAACTAATAAACAAAATAGAGACAGACTCATAGATAGAGAGCAGGCTAACAGATGTCGGGGGTGGGGGCTGGGTGGAGGGGCTGGTAGAGGGACGGAGCTAAAAAAGAGAAGGTTATGGCCATGGACACGACAGTGTGGCCACTGCCTGGGGGGGTGATGGGGGGGAGCTGGGCAGTGGAGAAGGACATAGGGAGCATACGTGTTGACGGACGGAGACCTGACTTGGGGTGGTAAACACACAATACAGTGCACGGATGATGTGTTGTAGAATTGTGCACCTGAAACCTGTATAATTTTCTTAAGCAATGTCATCCAATAAATTCAATAAAAGTAAAAAACAAAAACCCATGAAATACCTGGTGTTTAGTCAGGGGCGCTGACCTCTTTTCCCTTAGATTGTCACATTAAAAAAAAAAAAAAAAAAAAAAGACAACAGCCAACACAACACTAGCCATCTGGTGTGAATGAAACAAAATTATACTATATTTTTTGTCAGTGTGCCTCAGCATTTTAGTGATTATGTGTGCCATTACATGCAAAAGGTTGGAAATCTGTCCTAGACAGCAGACCAAATCTTAGCAAGAGCACTTTCGCCACCTTGTGTTCAAAGGCTGCAAAGCACTCTCCACATTTGAAGAGAAGCAGCTCTTCTCTGTCAGGCCTGATTAAGTGTAATTTCCATGGCCAAGGTTAATTGAGGCCTGCTTGGGAATAACAGGAAACAGCACCATTTCCGGAAATAACTGTACAGACTTTTCCACTATGACTCATTCAAAACCCAACTTGGTTTCTAATAAATTAAATCATTACTATTACTGTCACGATTCATTTATGTGAGAGACCCACATTCTGATTAACTTTGGTTCCATAAAATACGTTACCAGAACACCAAATGTCTCTAGAGTCCCACCCATACTGTAAGCAGTAGTACGTTATTTCCCTATGAAGTTTGTAAACTGGAGAATTGTTGCTTTGATTTAGGGGAAGGTAGAATCTGGCCAATTACAATAATATTAATTAACTTTCAACAGTGATAACTGAAGTATTTTGGTGCGGAAATTCATTTTTCATATAACACAGTTCCCACAAAAATGTTCTGTGCCTACAAAATACCTTAGGCTCACAGCTCAATGGGCTGAGCACCCCTTTCTCCCCATGTGATAATGACAAATACATTTAATCTCTCACCTTAGATTGCTCATCTGGGAAATGATAAGCCTGAAGTTACTCCAAAAATCCAGGAAGTGGTGAGAAATAGCTACTACACACCATGCATCTTGTATTAAAAAGGAGTATCAATGTATTGTGGGCTGAACCAATGCCAAGAGTAAGAGATATAGAAAAGTTATTGGGAACAGAGATACTTCACTGGGTAATGAATTCAAGGAAGAAAGTTTAAAGTGACCAGGGCTTTCCCTTGACCCATACAATTTTCTTCTGTTAGAGATTTAAATAATAATTATAGCTAATGACTAACCCTCTTTATGAGAATTTGCCCAAGCAATCACGGGCATAGTCTATACCTGATCTTTCCCATTGCTATCATGATTTGAAAACAAAGGAAACTAAATAATTCCATTAAGCATCTATTATATGATGAGCATTACAGCATATCTATGTATCTCATTTAATTCAATAATCCTGAGAAGTAGGCTTAATTACTTCTATTTCTCACTAAGGAAACTGACAATCAGAGAAGTAGCTACATCAATATAGCACAGCTAAGAAATGATAGTCAAAACAGAAATTAATCTCTGTTTAACGCTAAGACTCTTTCCTAAATCTCACACAATTTTCCAATAGCCAGGAAATCCCAATGTTCATGGGGAAAAAAAGAGCATGAAAGTCGTAGCTCCTCCCTCTCCTCCCAAACTCCATGCATGTTTTGCACCGTGAGCTCTTTAGCCTTAGCTGCTAGAAAAAATTAGTATTGAGGAACTCCAAGTTAACCAATGTATCTCATACATTAGACCCTTTCTATTGTGGGCATATTAACAAGGACCAATACGTTCCTAAATTAAATGTATGTTAAGAAAACATTCAAAATATTTTCAGCTAACGCCAGGATTTTACCAAGAGCCTCCTAACACACACACACACACACACACACACACACGTCGGCAGCCGTCCGTCTCGAGAGACGATGGTGTAGCTTCTTAAGAGTCTATCTGCACTGCTGAGAATGGCTGTGCAGTCCGACTCGGGAGTGACACGGTATCTGTCTCCTCCCATGTTGAATCGACATCTTTCGATGACGCTGGAGTGTCCTCTCCAGTGAAGCTGAAGCTACAGAGCCTGGGCAGGGTGATATGGAGGGTCTGCTGTTGCCCATGCAGCAGACCCCCCCCCCCCTCTTCGCAGCTGAAGGGTCCAAGGGAAAGACGGAGTCAATACAGCTTGGCTTCAGGTGCGCCGCAGGAGTTGCCGGTGTTGACTACAACATCAAACCGCCTTAGGGACTCCGGCTCCGGATTTTCTGTCGGGGTTTACTCCCTTAGCCTTTCCCCTGAAGAGGTATGCCGCAAGGCAGCGGAGGTTTTTTGGAATCAGAGTTTTCCTTCTCTGATGTGCCCTGACTGGAAGATCGAACCAGCGACACTTAGCTCGCAGGCCGACGCTCAATCCACTGAGCCAAACCAGCCAGGGGGACGGACACACACACACACACACACACACACACACACACACACACACATATATATGGTATTCAGCCCAATCAATTCTGCCCAAGGCTAAGTTTTCAAAACACTTATTCCATCTGTCACTTAAATATTCCAAGGCCTTCAATATCATCCTGTGGTTTAGAATAAAATCTGTATAACTAAGCATTTGAGGCCATCTCCAAACCAACATATCCCATAGCAGGCAGCTACTTTCCATTTTATGAACTTTCCTCTTGAATCAGTCTCTTTTTATGATTCATCAAAACACGATCTTGCTTACTATTCCCTATTGTTTTGCTTAAGAAATTCACCAAGTATAGAATAACCTTCCCCACCTTGTATCTGTATTCAGATGCTCCCTATAGCATCTCTGCCTTAGCCTCTACTCTTTTTGAGAGCTTCATCATGTTGGCTCTTGATAGTCACCTTGCTTATATGCTAATATCTTACAGCTCTTTCTTCTTACTCATTTGTAGAACACATTTTATGTGCATACATGTTTGTCACCATTATATTATAGGCTCCTTTAGGGCAAAAATCTCATTCTATTCAATAAAGCACTATTTTTTTAAGCATCTACTCAGAGCTAGGTACTGTTTATATGACCTCATGTCCCAATATAAAATGCATTACTGTTACAGAACCCCTGGGCTGCTCCAATTGAAAACAAACCCATGGGCTCTTTAATTAGGGGTCCGATTGCCCGCCGTCAAAATTACAACTCTGAATATTATATTTGAGTGAAAAGAAAAATTGTTTATTTAACAGTTACACATATCCTTGTGCCTCCCCTCTACCAAACCTAACCAGTTTTTTGGGGGGGGGGGTCAGAAACACCGTTTCCCTACTTCCTAGGCACAGTTCAGCTTTACCAGCAGCTGCCAATCACTTAATCTGATTGGGGAGGTCCTTTCTGTGCTGTGGTGTCTTCCAGCTCTCAATGCAGGACCACCTGGATTCTCAGTCTCCTTGAGAACTGTCTTCTTTCTGTGAACCGCGTGGATCTCCTCTCCTTCTCCAGAGCACCTCTGCGAACACCAACCAGCAAGGGAGACAGCCCCAGAGCGGGGCCCCCCACCTAAAATGTTCGCAGCTGCCTATATATCCCTGACTGCGTCCTCTGACGCATGGGTGTTGCCAACAGTTCTGACCATTCACAGAACCCCACGTGGGCTCTGTGTGCTTTCCATACCATCCCCTGGTTCAGGACTCCTCCCATCCACCTGAGGCTTTGGATGCATTAAAACAATTTACATAATGAAAGACACCGGCCATCAGCCTCAGGCATGTGGAGGCATTCTGAAAGCTGCTTCCTTCTCCCCATCCCCCAGCCACAAACTCCAGGGATTTTTGGACTCTCCTGTTTCTGTAACATTACTAAACAGAAAGCTTAATGAAGGTGATCAGAAAGTATTGGTAGGAAAGAAAAGAAAAAAATACAACCTTGTATTTTTAAGGGTACTGTGGTAGACATTTTCATATACCTCATCAAAGTTAAATCTAACCACAGTTCTAGAAATAGTTTCCTAATTTTTGTCAACAAAGATACTAATACATGAGACTATAAACAATTTGGCAAAGATCATACATTTAACGTGTGTTGGAGCTCTGACCATTGTGGCTCAGGTGGTTGGGCACCGTCCAACAAAGCAAAAGGTCACTGGTTCGATTCCCAGTCATGGGACATGCCTGGGTTGTGCATTTGGGCCCTGGTCAGGGTGCATACAAGAGTAAACTGATGGTTTTTCTCTCTCACATCAATGTTTCTCTCCCTCTCCTTCTCCCTCCCTCCCCCCACCTCTAAAATAACTAAATAAAATATTCAATACATACTGGAGTTTGTATCAAATCCATAGTTTCTGGTTTCAAAATCTATCATTTCTCCTTTTATATGATAAAGTTCCCTTGTCTTTAACTTAGGAGGAAACCCCTGTGATATTGTCCCATACTTGAAAAGACCAGAACAAAAAAAATTTAATAAGAGTTACTGTGGAGGTTAGGGAGTGGAGAGATTGAGAAAAAAGGAAAAGGACTCATGGACATGAACAACAGTGTGGTGATTGCTAGAGGCAGAGGGGGAGAGGGGATTAAAGGTAATGTAAAATAATACAATAAAAACTTTTTTAAAAAGTAAATGCAATTGAATCTTGAAAGAAAGAAAAAAAGAGTTACTGTGAAAAATCTCTTGTTGAGGGAGCCTCAGATCCTCCGAATTGAGGCAGGATAGTAAGAAGCTAGAAAAATTCCTTGGCAGGTGGAATGAGGAAACAGACGGATAGCTGATTCAAACTTGTCCCATCCAGCACCCCCCACTCACCTGTCTCCTTTTCCTTGCATGGTCACTCCCTTAAGCATTAAGCCCTCAGGATGATGGGATTCTGATCAGCATCAAATAATCTTAGGAACAGAGTCTTAGGTCTATTGACCATAATGACAGAGTTCTGATCAAACTAGAGATAACATCCAGGCCTCAGTTGTATTTCAGCATCAGGCCCAGAAAAGCAGCAAAACCACAAAACAACACCATGGTGACATCAAGACCAGCTGCAATGACTAATGATTCTCTACTGTACATGACTCTGAAAGGACACACCTGGAAAGCTGTGAGTATTCTATTGAGATCCTCCCCTGAGACCACCCCTAAAATCCCTGCCTTTATAAAACAGATAAAAACCCTTAAGAGAGGATCCCAGTACATGCACATGTGCACTTTCTCTCTCTCTCTCTCCCTCTCTCCCTCTCTGTCTCTCCCTCTCCCTCTCCTTCTCTCTCTCTCCCTCTCCCCCTCTCTCTCTCTCTCTTCTCCCCCCCCCCTCTGTCTCACATGCACCTGTGCCTTTCCACCCCCTCTTTCTTTAGGTATGTGTCCTTTCCTTTTTTTCTCTTAAGCTCCAATGACCTTTTTTTGTTTGTTTGTTTGTTTAATCCTCTTTAATTTGTTTCCTGAGCCCAGTTGCTTCACTTCTTCTGCCTCTGTGACTTTCTTTTAAATAGGCTAAATGAACTTCTTGTGCTAGAGTTCTTGGCTGAATTCTTTCTTAGCTGAACTCAAGAACCAAGGTCTAACAACATCACCACCATCAGGAATATTGACTTTTAAAGAGAGTTTATCTCTTTATTACTGGATTTCCCCCTAAATTAGTTGAGACTGTAGACCTTATAAACAAGATGATAACACTTTATTTTAATAAAGTAATTTGAATATAGGTACTTTTTTTTCTTTGAATTTAAAAAATATATTAAGTGAATAACCATTTTTGTGGTTTACATCGTACTTTTTACCCATTGGACTATTTCTTCCCAACAGACATATCTCCAATGAAAGGTTAGATTAACCTCTAATTAATTTAGCTAAGGCTCTAAAATACAGTGCATACACAAGGCAGGGATGTTTACCCCATAGCATAGAGTTACTTCCTTCGAGCCCAGGGTCCCTAAGAGAGTTTCACCAATGTGAGGGGTTTGTTTCTTTTTCCCTTGCCTGGCTCTGTGTGTGTGTCCTATGTATGCTTCCTAGCTCTCCAGCGTCTTGGTGGGTTCACCTGACAGAGGGCACTGACAAGGATCAGAAAGCAGAAGGAAAAAAAGTCAGAGTGGGGTCCTCAGCACTTCACCGCTCCCCTCCCCCACCCCAACACACATACCTGCACTCACTGTCTGCCCACCTGACGTTTGGCTGGGGCTGCAGCTCCTGCAAGGTGGCCCTGCTTCCTAGGCTCTGAGCCCTCTCTCCTTGCTCCTGATGCTGGAGTCTGAGTGCCTTGTGCATTTCTCAGAGCCTCTTCACATCTCCATATACAGCCTTTCTTCAAGAAAGCACTCTTGACTTAAACCTTCTGAGTGAGACATCTGTTTTTCACCGGGCCCCTGACTGATACAGATAATTAGAACAAGTTATAAAGAATGCTTATTATCACTTTACTTTGCTTCTTCCTATGACTTCAAATTTATACCCAGAATCTGAAATGCATGTTTTTCGAGCCCAAATTTATTGCCTATCCCCAAGGGGTAGTTCCTTGGTCATGACTCAGATTATTTCTCTTTGGGAATACTAATTTAGTCTGTAATAAAAAAAAAATAATATATTCCTTTTTACCTATAAATAAAGACCAGAGCAATTTTCTGTCTTGGACTCATAGACTCTCACACCTCACTCAGTCACAGGAGAGAGTTCTTGTACTTCTGCTTCCTAAGAGAGAGACTGAAATAGTCCGACCTACATAGGTAAAAAGTACAATGTAAATAATAAATTGAAATCAAAGAAGAAGCATTTGATATACACTGCCTTTCAAATTTTTATACTAAATTGCTTAGTAAGCTATAAATATTTGTAAATGTTGCCATGAAAGTGTCCTTAAGGACTTATTTTTCCTTCTCCAGTTTGGTTTCTTTTTGGCACTCTATCTTCATGATTTCTTTGGAATTGGTTTCAGATACCCCTTCTATGGCGTAGGATGCTTTGGTTCCAGATCCATTTGTTTATTCCTCTGGGTCAGGTGGTTTGGGGAAGGGAAGAAACTGAGAAGGGTTGTGGTTGAGCACAGGGGACTCTTCATCAGTAATTAGTACAATAGCTAACAACTATTATGTAAACACTAAATACCATTTTTCAAAACACTTTACAGTTTTCACATTATTATTTATTTATTTTAATAGATAATTACATGTGTGCAAGTCAAAATCTGAAAGGTCTGCACACTGAATTGAATTTTAATTGTTTTTTTTTTCCAAGACAACTATTTATTCTGGGAATATCAGAATCATTTAATCCTCACAATAACACGAGATATTGTTATTTGTATTTGCAGATGAAGTAATAAAGGCACACAGAGGATGAAGGACTTGGCCAGGATCCCACAGCAATAAGCGTCAATATTAGAATTTAAAGCAGGCAGTCTGAGTTCTAGTGAAGAAACCTGCCTCATAATCACACTGCCGATCCTCATACGGTACTTACTGCTCTTCTTCTCCCATGTCTCCTTGCTCAGCTCTGCACAACAGGAAGCAAAAATAAATAAATAAATAAATAAATAAATACACACATACATCTTTTCATAATACTACTTAAATTTGAAACCAAACAAAATGTATCTTTGAAAAAGAAAGTCATTTAAGAAATGTCTGATTTCTTCTCATTGTTGCATAAATGCTCCTGACAACTGGGTCCTACAAGCTTGACTCACTGCCATAATGGGGATAAAAAAGGTCTTAAACCTTTCCCAGCCCACTACTGACATCAGCAAGTCTGGGACAGTAATGGTGGCTTAAAAATACGTATAGACCACTGTCTCTCAGCCACAATCCTTTTCCCAGTTTCTAGCTATGACCCTTGCATAATAATTACAGTTCCTCTCTACTAGTTTGGATAATACTTGTCATAATATGTCTGGAAGTTGATTGCAACATTTGTAAACATGTATTATTTTCCAAGCTATTTAATGTAAAAGATAATCTGTATCAAGTGCTTAACCCAACTTTTACTTTGGTTTCAATTTTATTTACACTGTACTCTCTAGGAGACAAAACACATTCAGACTATGCAGGAGCCTTGGCGGAGCTTTAGGATTACCAAGGAGCTCCCAGGGTTTAGGTCAGAGGTTCCCAGTCCTTAACCATCCGAACCACATGGTCAGAGTTCCACAAATACAAGTTCCCAGGTTCCACCCTGGAGTTTCTGATCTGGTGCTAATAAGGCTGCAAACTTTGCACTTATATCTCCCCAGAGGATTATGATGGTTTGCCAGTGCAAAGCTTTTGCCAGTGAAAATATGAGAACTGTGGACCCCCAAGTGATTGGCCAGGAAAATATCAATTTTTATAACAATTTTAGCAGATCAGACAATTGAAAGAACAAGACCACAGAGTATACTTAATCCTTATCTAAAGCTTTTAATAAAGGAGACTGGGCAGGAGGAGCAAGAGGGCACAGGCAAATATTGGGGCTCTCAGATCTCCCAGACACAACTCCACTGAAGTCTTTTTCACCGAGGAGTGGGCCTTTGTTACAGAGAACAAAGGGGATATGTCAAGTGGAGAGGACATAGAAGGTGACTGAAGTTTAAACATGTAGGAATACATACATAATTTTTAATACAAAAATTGTTTTTTTTGGGGGGGGTGTCACCCTCATATGTCTGTGTAGCAAGATGTTTGCTGTGCAGCCTGGACCTGTGTTTAGCAACAGGAGATCAATGACCATGGTTCCAAGAACTGAACCATGAGGCTCGCTTAGGCCTCATTTCCTCAGTGGCCTTGCGATACTTTTTTCATTGACTCCCTTAGCAATGCTTATTCCATTTTGTTTTTTTTCATTATCATTTTATAAACAACTTTTGAGTCTGTTCTGGAGTATAAATAAGAGGAAATAATAGCAAATATTACCCCAGGAATGAACTGGAACTCATTTCAGATTGTAGATAATATGCATAGAATTTAATTTACTGTTCTTCTGTCTCTGTAAAAAGAGGTTCATTAAAAATAATCAATAGCCTTATAAACTTATATGAATATACTTTCTTAACTTAAAAAGTAAACTAATAATCAAGTTCATTGTAGAACACTTGTAAAAGTAAAAAAAATATTTAAGAACCGGACTGCTAATTTACTACATATAAATATTCATGTTCTGTCATTTTCCAGAAAACAAGAACAAATTGATATCTCATGAAAGAGTATCCCCAATATGGGTAATTCTCATCCACTCTCATTTTCTTTACAGGAACTTCCTAATGAACAGCATTACTCATCTGTAAAACATAAATGAATGGTTCAGAACAAAAATTTTTTAAAAAGTTTATGACTTAATTAGCATAGAGTACTGAAGTAAAGCAAAGTTCTAAAATCTTTCACCTCTTACCACTTTCTAAAGTATTCGCTTATTTACAAAGAACACAAATTAGTCTGGCATTTTCATAAACTTTTCTATTCCTTAAATTTAAGCCATCAAAGCAACTTTGAATGTAAGATAAGCACTAGATAGCATATTGTCTTACTTTTGCTACTAATTTACACTGGTTAGTTCAGTCAGTTCTTCAATATCAGCTGAATTAATGGCATAAAGTTGTGGTTATTGAAATCTGAAAACTGCATCTAATATGTATTCTATAGAAGTTCTTTTTAATTATGTTATAAATTATAAGAGTTCTTTTATATTTTCCTTTGAACAAGAGTGATGATACATTCTCTACTCTGCTTCTAATATTTGAAAATAAGTTACTATAATGCATTTGGAAATACATATGCATACACAGGCCCATACAAATAAAATGTAGGGTCATGAAGGATTTTATATTGCTATTTTTTCATTTACCTCACAACAAAGATATTGATATTTCTGTGCTTTCTGGAATAATGATATGCCAAACAAAGAATGATTTAATCAGGTATTCAGAAATTCTTGAGTTTTATGTTTTATGCATTCAGAGAATATGGATTAATTTAAAAGAAAATGCACTGCTCATTGATTTTATCATATGGATGGAAGTTGACTGTTGCAGTTATGTATTCAGAATAACACATTTGGCCCATTAGGGTTTATTTTGTACTGTAATTTCAAGTATTTGAAAGTTATATAGTTTCTGCAAGTTACAGAATTATTTTTTCTCACATCAAAGATTGACTTTTTTGTATGAGTTTCCCACTTCAACACAAATTATTTACTGCTAGATGGCTTTGCTAAGTCTGCAGGAAATATGCTTACTTCTTTAATATCCTTTTATTCAAAAGTGGAGGGGAATCCACAGGGAATGTTTAGTTACATCAGAAAAGGAGAAAATTTGACTAACTTTATGTTTTCCCATGAAAGTATGTTTTCTTATGAAATTCTTTTTCAAGGGAATTTGATAGATAATTTTCTATATTTGCTTTTGATTTGTATTAAGTCTGTTTTTCTAGAAGAAAGCCAATAAATACTTCACTGGAGGAGGCAAGGCAAATGTATGTTCTACCTGTACTCTCTCTGCACAAAGATAGCAAAAAAGATAAAAAGGAAATGTTGAATTGTTTGCTCTTAGAAAACTATATTGTGATCCCTCATTAGTGTTGTACAGTGTGCACAGAGATCTCTGTAGAAATTTTGTTTATTGAAATAAATAAGCATCCTCATCTGTTACTAGATGATGTTTCACCATAATTTTAATAAGGTCTTTTTCCAAAACAATGCAAAAAAACTGTGAAATGTTGGAGACTAAAAAAGAAAAAAAAGAAAAAAAAAGGTTTCCTCCCACTTTCTAAGCTCTTCTAGCTGGGCTAATAATAAAATTAACAGAGACAGCTGAGCCTGAGAAAAGGTACAGAGTTTATCGTGGACGTACGCATACATGTTGGGCAGTGAGGTTTATATATCATAATGGACGATGGAGAAGGGGGGGTGGGGGTCTGGAGCACAGGATGTTACTTGAGTGTTTGATGTCCACAAGAAAGAGAGAGGAACCTTGTCACAAGGAGGGCAATGCTGGCCAAACAATCTAAGAAATAATGGCACCAAGATCCAAAAAACAGTAAAAAGCTTCCACACAAGGTGCAGGCTTTGAGAACAACAGATGGGCACACACTGAGAAATTTCAGGTTTTTTGGGTGGAGTACTCATATGGCAAGTGAAGAAGAAATTAGGCCTTTAGAGGGTTTTTGGATAGTCTTTCAGGAAGAATAACACAGAGAAAATGAAAACAGTCTGGGGAAGCAAAAATAAGAGTTCTCCTAATAAAGCTGATAAAGTGTTAGCTGAATTGTGACTTGTGCACTCTGTCTGCAAATCCTCAGTCAATTATTCATTTCTCATTAATCTGGGGTGAGTTTGCTTCTTTTTGGGTACTATAGAAAATTGAATCCTGCTTCAAGGTGGTTTCCAGGCCAGCAAAATGTGTGCCCATAAGAGCCCTGCCCTTCCTGACACATGGAGATCAGAGCTTCTCAATCTGTTAGCCGAGGTATATTGGGTCATGCATATGCTGAAATATCAATCCCAGAACCCATGAGGAAGCCGGTTGCAGTCCCCAACAGTCACAGCCCCAGCCTAGCAAACCAGAGATATGCTATCCTGAATGAAGTACAAAATAGGAGGTAAGACATTAAATAAAGAGACAATAAGGCAAACACGTATTCAATTTCTGTAGTCATCTAGGAAGCTGCAGAAGTCCTGAGGAGAGAACACACTTTGTAATCTGGGTGGCCCTCGTTACAACCCTCCTTCCGCACTTGAGGTGGCTCAGCTGAAGGGCAGCAATTTGACTAGCAGGCACTCGGACTGATTTGCAAATGCTCCAAATAAATGACATCTGAGCTCCAGTCGCTGGCGTTTCCAAACATTTGTCAAAATCAGAAATCTCCTGTTGTCACTTGGTCCACCAGGGTAGGCTTTCTCCCTCCCAATCCCTGTGAAAATGGGGAGAGAGGCGGCTCCCTCCGCTGAAGCGCTTCCCAATGGGCAGCCAGTGCACCCGAGCACAGCTTCCTGGGATGGTAAGAGCCTGGGGAACCACATGCAGATTTTTACTTTTTTGCTTTCCCAATATCTGGCATTGCCTAGAAGAAAATAAGTCTTCTTGTTTTATGGTTAAATGCTGACTTAAAACTAAACTAAAATGAATTGCAGAGAGGCAGAACAATGCAACATAAGTCTCAGCTTTTGGAGTCACAGTATTGAATTTGAACAGTGCCTCTGGCACATAATGATTGTGTGATCATAGAAAATGTATAGAATTTAGGGTGCGGATATTAATGATACTAATCACTACCTACTAGATTCACAGGAGGACAAATAAAGCACTGTATGTAAAGCACTTATACTGAGTCTAAACTAGAGCAGGTGCTCAATAATTATTAGATGGTGTGTATGTATAATGTGTATCGTCAGATACAGCACCTAGTAGGTACTTTGTGAAGTCAATCCTGTCCAGTTATTTTCTCCCAACTCAACCTATCAACCTTTTCCCTCCATTATCATATATAGTAGCATAGAACAGAAAATGATTCTCAAGCTTTATACCATTAGATTCTTGGTTTCATGTAAATCTTCTTGGGTAACTTGTGGTATTGCTAGGAACTAAGAACATAAAGGAATTATTGAGATTTGCTGACTGCTAGTTTTTATTGTTTGTTTATTTTGTATTTGCTATTGTCTCGGGAGAAAATACAAAATTTTTATTTTATTACATGGCAGTAGATTCTATTTCCAGATAAGTTTTAGACTTCCCTTGAGAAAAGAGGCTATTATTCTCTAAGAATATGGGAAAAAAGAATTTCTAGAAGCAGAAAGCTGATTTAATTTCCACTTAGAGATCTTATATCTTTTTTGAATTCTTATTTATTCTATTACAGTTGTCCCAATTTTCCCCGCTTTGCCCTCCTCCATCCAGTCCACTCCCCGCTGCCACAGTCCATCCGCACCACATTGTCCATGTCCACGGGTCACTCATACATGTTCTTTGATTACTCCCTTCCCCTTCTTTCCACCCCCCCACCTCTTTCCTCTGGCAGCTGTCACTCTGTTCCCTCTTTCCATGTCTCTGGTTCTGTTTTGCTCATTAGTGTATTTTGTTCATTAGACTCCTCTTATAAGAGATACCACATGGTATTTGTCTTTCACCAACTGGCTTATTGCACTAAGCATAATAGTCTCCAGTTCCATTCATGCTGTCTCAAATGGTAGGAGTTCCTTCTTTCTTTCTGCTGCATAGTATTCCATTGTGTAAATGTACCACAGTTTTTTGATCCACTCATCTACAGATGGACACTTATGCTGTTTCCACACTTGGCTACTATAAATAGCATTGATATGAAATTGGGGTACATAAGTTCTTTCGAATTGGTGTTTTGGGATTCTTAGGGTATATTCCCAGCAGTGGAATTGCTGGGTCAAAAGGGGGGAAGGAAGGAGAAGGATCTAGTCAAGGAACTAGTATAAATGACCCATGGACATGAACAACAGGGTGAGGATTGACTGTGGGAATGGGGGGGGGGGGGTAGTGGAGAGCAATGCCAGAAAAATCAGGACAACTATAATAGAACAACAATTTTTAAAAAAGATACTTGAAACAATAAAAATATATTGTGAATTTTCTCAAGTCATTACACAATAAGAGTAATCAGTGAGTTAATATAAATAGTGTATGTACATTTTCTGATTTCATGGATTATACATAGGAGTAATTTTTTTTTTTTTGCACCATTGTAATCCAAGCAAATAATAGCCAAAATACCTGCATTTTTATTCCAGTTCTTTGAATAAATAGTTAAGGCACTGGCTAATTTCTTGAATATTTTTGTCAGGGATAGAAAGGAGAGTTTGTTTACAAAGTATTGAGTGTGAAGGACTGAAGTTTGAGATCTTGAATTGACTCGGTATTTCAGACATTAGCTTGTGAACCCAAATAGACCTCTGCCTTAAGTAGTATCTAACCTTATGTTTGCATGCAGTTGCACTAGAAATTAAAATAATTATTATTAATATTTTTAAATTAAATAAAATGCATATATAATTCAATTTAGCTTTCAAAATGCTTTCACATATTTTATCCATTTGTCCATGTGTTACTGTTTCTTTTATAATTTCTGACCTTTTTAGATACATTATTCAATTTTCAATTCATTCTCACACTTTAAAAATATTTAAATGTTAAATGGTATGAAATTCCTTTTTTGAAAAAACTTTAGCTCTGTTCTGCAGATTATTATAGTTAGTGTTTCAGTATCTGCATTTTTTAAATTTTGTGCAATGTTGTTTTAAGTGGCTCTTTGGATCCAGAGATTATGCAGGAGAGCTCCGAATTTTCCAACCAGTTGTTTTACTTTACATTTTCTTACTTATTTATAATTTTCCTGAAATGAGGTTATGGAAAAATAATATAAATTTGAAAGTAATCTATTTTTCAAAAATATTTGAGGATCTCTTTGTGGAACAAATTGGTGACTTACGATAAATGTGTCATGAATGCCTGATGTTAAACGTTTATTCAACCTTTTCAACTAATTACTCTACTAATCTACATCCACATAGAGCATTATGTGTGACTCTTTAGGAAAGGAAAAGAATGGCTTTGTCCTTCCTTCCTTCATTCAAATGCTCCTTAACTGACTCCTACAAACAAGCATGGGACTCTGAGCATTAGGTAATCTAAGCCAGATCTTGCCTTGGATGAGTCTTCCTCTTTAACACAATGTTGCAAATGGTGAACCAGTCATGACATCTCAACAGGCCAGGAATTCCTTCCATGCACTTGCTATTCAGATTCTCACATTACAGATGAGGAAAGAGAGGCTCAGACAAGTGAGGTCACTTCTGAGAGCCACCCATCTTAGGAAGGAGCTGTGCCATCCTTGGAAAGGTGAGTTCACTTCTGAGGGTCAGCCGACCCAGGAGAGAGCAAATTTTGACCTGCAAATGCGGAAAACATTACCACATCTGGCATTTGCATTCTTGCACGTCTATATGTAAGGACTCTTTCTCCTTTCCAGAAACGTCTTCTTTGCATAATCTGGTGATGTTCCCTCCATTATCAGTCAATTGTTTGTTTCCTTCATAGCAGAACTTTCGATATATATTTGTGTTAGCTTTCCACATTAGACTGTGAGCTCACAAGGGAAATTATGTTCTCCTTTATCTCCCAGGTACTGCCCCAGCATCTGTTAACATAGCAGCTTCCAGGGAGTAATTCATAAAATGAGTGAACTAGGTCAGGGATGTGTGATGTCTCAGTTCAGCCCTTGATTAACTGCAATTCTGAGTTTGATCAGTAGATGGCAGAGCTGACCAGTAAATTTTTTGGTGGACCTCAGGCACTGTTCTGAAGAGCAGAGGGTACCCCTATCCTTCACCATGACTATTTGCAAGCTCTGAAGAGCAACGTGAAAGGACAGGATTCCCTTCCCTACCATTCCACCTCTCTCTAAACAGGTGAATCAACCGGGACAAGGTGCTCCTGGGTGAGCCAAGCCTGATCACTGTGGGTCTCCCAAGTTTCTCTTCCCTCATCTGTCGCAGGAAGCTCTCATTTCTTGGTTCATTTTTTCTGTCGGAAATTATTTTTCTGTTGAGCTAGAGGTACCATATAGATGCAACATTTCAGTAGCCCTCCAACATATTTCTGGTTTTAAGGGTTTTTCTTAAGTCTATTTAACCGTTGGAGGATTGATACTCATAAGGGAGAGTCTAGGTCATAAAGGTCACCTGATGAAATGGAATCAGATGTGTCCTTACCCTTCCTCCTACCTTGGGGGGCCGGTAGCTGGGCACTGAGGGAATGTGGCAGCGGGGCAGGTAACATCTCGCTCAACCACCCATGGCTGGAACTAGCCTGCCCTTGGCCATTCTGACAGAGGGCATCTTCCTTAATCCCTGCCCCACACACCCTCCACTGCCCACCCACTTCCCCCCAGGGTCCAACATTTCCTGTCTGGGACAGTCTTCCCTGTATTCCCAACTTCCTAGTTTACAGAAGAGGTTTGGGATTGGTTAGGTTGCCCTGGCCTAAGTCAGTATATTACTCAGCTCTGGGCTGTCTGCACAAGATACCCCATATTGGATGGTTTGAACACCAGATATTTATTTTCTTATAGTTCCGGATGTTAGAAGTCCCAGATCAAGGTGTCAGCTGGGGTCATTTCTAATGAGATCTCTCTGCCTGGCTGTAGACAACCCACTGCCTTCTCACTGTGTCTCCCAGGGCCTTTCCTCTGTGTGTGTGTGCACGAAGTACAAAGTCTCTGGTGTCTCTTTCTCTTCTTATAAGGACACAAACTTTATCATGTTAGGGTCCCATCTTTATGACTCATTTATTTGTAATTACCTTCTTTAAGGCTCTATCTCTATCTACAGTCACATTGGGAGTTAAGAATTCAACATATACACTTGAAGGTGGGGGTGGGGCACAAAATTCAGTTCGTATCAGTGGATGTCTCGAAGCTGGAATGAACTGTGGGTCTGTTGTGCCTGGGCAGAGAGAATTGCAGAGGCAGTGTGAGAGCCAGTATCCAGCCAGGCCCAGCCCCCTGCCCGCCTCAGCCCTCAGCCTCTCTTACAGGCCTGCTCTTTTGTTGGTAATACTCTAAACTCCCCTCTTCTCATTCCCCGACTTCCATTTCTTCAGGTACCCAACACTGGAAGACTATCACTTCGCTCTCCCAGTTCTCAGACATGTTCTTCAGCTCTACCCACCCTGGCAGACAAACTTATTATGTGTCTTTTTTTTCCACCTACCAAGCAATTCTCTGACACCAGCTGGGTGTTTCTGTCCCAATGTACCTGGAGACTGCAGCAGATCCCACGGGTTATGGTCTCTGTCCTACAAGACTGCCCGCCCCTGTCCACTTCAGACACCAGTTGCAAATTTAGGACCTGTACTTCTCATCGACCAACTACAAATTGGAGATGTCCATGGCCCCATTCTTGGGTCCAATTAATTTACTGTTTCATAGAACCCAGAGAAACATTTATTTATGTTTACCAGTTTATTATAAAAGGATGTACTTTAGAAAAAGCCAGATGGAAGAAATCTACTGGGCAAAGAATGTGGGTACAAGCAGAAAGATTCTATGCTCCATTCCACGAGTGCCAGTCTCCCCAGATCTCCATGTGCTCTCCAACTTGGAAGCTCTGCAAACCCTGAACCCTGCCTTTTTATTCTTAAGGGAGACTTCATTACATAGGCATGACTGATTAAATCATTACCCACTGGTGATTGAAGTCAGTCTCTAGATCTCTAGCTCATCTCCCCTCTCCAAGACTGGCAGGCAGAGACAAGGGGACGGAATGAGACTGAAAATTCCAACTCTGTAATCATGGGGTCATTGCTTCTCCTGGCAACCAGACCATTCTTAGGTTGCCTAAGAGCTCCTCAAAAGTCACCCCATTAACATAAAATAAGACATTTTCTATCTGTCATTGTCACTTATGAAATTCCAAAAGTTTTAGGAGCTCTGAGGCAGGAATAGGACAAAGAATGAATAATGCATTTATTATTATAAATCACAATATCACAGTTCATTATTCAATAACAATGTAATGCCATTCATTTTATTATATCTACTCTATCACTTCTATAACACTAATATCATTCCAAAATGTTATCTGGACTCAGGCAAAAATGTCACTATGAGAGCCACAAAAATTAAACTGTGCCCCTGTCCTGGCTAACGTGAGTATCTGCCGCTCCTTTACAACATGCATCTTTGCCTTGTTCCATTTCTCTCTCCTCCTTGATTAAATGCATTCAGATAACTCAGTTCTAGAATTGCCTTGGCTTCTTGACAGGATCCTCTGCAGCAAAGCCATCTGTTTCTTAAAACTCCCTCCCAAATCACCTAACACGAGGCCAAGTCTTATAAAAATCCTTCCTGACAGCCAGTTCCTGAGAGGTCATGTGGTTCACCATCGTATGCAATATCCCTGTATATAGTAAGTATGGCATTTAAATAAACTGAAAGGAAGCAAATCCACCTGATTTGACATTAGGCATGTTCCTGGAGGATTTTGTCAGGAGAACCCTGACATTTCCCTTTACTGTCATTGTCTCACTCGCAGTATCTCTATGGGAAAGAGAAGCAGGTTCAAAATCTCATTTTCTAGGTGTCAAAACTGAGGCTCAAGCAAAATATGTGGTTGGTCTGAACTCACACTTATGAGCCCAAACTAAGCTTTCTGATTCTAAATTAGCCTCCCAAAGGGGGCCGCCCAGGGACACTGCTTCCCAAGGAGACTCTTGGGCAGGCATCCTGAAGGCAGTGAAGGCCCTGGCATGGTGGGCTGTGTGCCATGCACCCTGAGCGTGGACCAGAAAGGGCACACCACAGCACAGCCAAGGCAGTAGAATCCTGCTTCACAGAGGAGCAAACTGAACTGAAGGAAACAAAACTCAGCCAAGGTCCCACAGCTGGGAAGTGGCAGAGCTGGGACTCCATCCCCAGCAAGAGGAAAAGGGGTATAGAAGAGCAGCCAGTCCTCCTCCAGGCCAGGTAGGAAGTGTCTCTGAAGTCTCTCAAGGGGAAGTGCATGTCTGGTGGAGATGTCAGAGTGGAGGGAATTCTGGGAAGGATGGGAAGGGCCTTAGTTCCAGAACAAATGCACGCTGTAGCCTTATCTCTGAGGTAGAGGGCAGAGTGGTGGGTGATTAGGGGCTGATGCATGTGGAGAGGGGCATCTCATGATGGGAAAGGCTTGCAGGAGGCTCTGGAGAGCAAACGGGGCTCAGAGCTGAGGAGCGCCCGGAGCACTGGCTCCCCGCTTCCCAGCCCAGTTCCAGGAAATGCCAGGGTCTGAAGGGCAGCCTCCTGACCTCTGGACTAAGTGTTCAATGCAAACAAGCACTGTCATCAAAGGCAGCACCTGCGATGTGACCTGCATTCAGCTACCTTATTTCACCTCCAGCCACTTTGGAAAAGGAGCCATGGGAAAGTTCAGGTGCTAAAGAGGAGGGAAGAGAAATGAACAAGTTGTCCATCGCTTTTCCAGGCTCTGGATCCCTGGTATCTGTCATTTGCTTTAGGAAGGTGGTTCTCAACCATCCTGGACATCTTTCAAGTACAGGGGATGGGTGAGCAGAAAGTAAGGAAACCAGGCTCTCCGCAAGCTAAGGACAGTTCAATTGAAAGGGATCTAGAAGGGACTCTCATCCAGCCACACTCTTTCTGTTGTTTGGAGGGCTGTATACCACCCTACCAACATGACATTTTACAACAGCTCTATTAGAAATGTTATTTAGAATTAACTTCATGGTGCTTCATAAAGTTATTGTTCCATTCCATCTAGATTGTGTCTCTTGACCACCACCACATGGTTCAAGCCATTTGCCCACAAGATACTCATTATCCCCACTGCAATTGTTATTTGGCCTTTATTTCTTGTCTCAGTTAAATGGTACCCAAGTCAGAAATTTGTGAGTCCACAAAAATCTCTTCTTTTTGTTTACCATTTTACATTCAACCAATTCCCAAGTTCCCTCAAATAGATCTTGTGCATGTTCTCAAATGCGTCCACCTCTTTGACCTGCTACCATCATCCTAACTCTGGCCATCAATGCCTGCTGCTTACAGGATAGTAAGTATCTTTGTAGGTCTGACTCTTTTCTCATACCTGTTCCCCTCCAATTCTTCTTAATACTGTAGTCAGAACAAACTTTGAAATTTCAAATCTGATCATCTCTCCTCTACTGAAATTTCTTTAATGACCTTTTAAAAGAGGTCCAAAGTCTTATAAAAGTTATAACCCTATTGTCACTCTGCTCATGACTCATCTCTCACCACTCAGTTCTCACACTGTACATCCACTCAAACTAAATAGTATTATCATTGGGAACCTGGTCTCCTTTGTCTCACGTTTACACCATTGCACAGACTGTTCACAGTATGAGAGCTGGACAAATCTCCAAAGGAAGAAAGAACAGTCTTTGGAACCCCCACAACTTCCCTGAGAGTCCTTTTGGAAAATTAAAAAAGAAATAATTTTAGTCTCACACATAAGTGGAAAAAAAGAGTAAAGAAAGGTCTCATGTCTCCTTCATCCATTATCCACCAATGATAGAATCTGAGATACCACAGTACAAGTATCAAAGCCAGGAAATTGACCCTGAAACACTACAAGATACAGACTTTATTTGGATTTAACCATTATTTACCTGTATTCCTTTTTTCTTGGTGTATACAGTTCCATGAAGTTTTTCACAATTATAGGTTTATGTAACAGCCACAATTAAGATACAGAACTATTCCGTTACCCACAATGCAGCTTGCCCACACTATACATTTAGAGTTATATCCTCCCTATAGCCCTGATTCCTGCCAACTACCTGTTCTCTATTATTGTAATTTTGTTATTTTAAGAATGCTATAAAAAAAATACATACAACTTG
Organism: Furipterus horrens; assembly: GCF_987537825.1. NCBI lineage: Eukaryota > Metazoa > Chordata > Mammalia > Chiroptera > Furipteridae > Furipterus > Furipterus horrens. The sequence goes on along the minus strand of NW_028327175.1, from coordinate 145,849,319 downwards.
TAAATTTGTGAGGTTGTATTTGTTTTACTCAACATAATGCCTTTGAGATTCATTCAAGCTATTTTATGAACCAATAGTCTGCTTTTTTTTTTTTTTTCTGTGAGTTTTCTAAAGTTTATACATCTATTCACTTGTTGAAAGACAATTGGGTTATTTTTGGCTTTTAAAAATGAAGCTTCTAAAATGTAGGACATATAATGGAATATTATTCAATCTTAAAAAGGAAGATAATTCTTACATATGCTGCAACATGGATGAACTCTGAAGACATTATGCTAAGTGAAATAAGCCAGGCACGAAAAGAAAAATACCGTATGATTCCACTAACATAAGGTACCTAGAGTAGTCAACTTCATAGAGATGAAGAGTAGAACAGTAGTAACCAGGGACTGAGGGGTGGAGTGGGAGTTGGAAATTATTGTTTAATGAGTACAGAGTTCCAGTTAGGGGTGATGAAAAGGTTTGGGAGGTGATTGGTGGTAATGGTTGCACAACAATGTAAATGTACTTAATGTTGCTGAATTGTGCACCTAATAATGGTCAAAATGGTAAGTGTTATGTTATATATATTTTACCACAATGGAAAATGGATGGCAATTTGAAGGACAACTTTTGCTGCATTAAAGCACAGAGCTGCTGAACACAGTGCCAGCAGCCCCTGGGAAATTCTCAGAATTAAGTGTCATTCTAACAAGAGTTGTTCATTAATCTGAGGTTGAAGGCCAGGCCAGCCTATCTCAGTTCACAAGGCTGAATGGGCCCTGAAGTTGCTGAGTCCAGCCTCCTTCCTCACCCTGAGGCATCTGCTAGAGCCCCTGGCTGGAGGGCCAGCTCCCTTGTCTTCGCATCCCTGCTCCACAGAAGCCCCAGTAAGTTCTTGCTGGTAAATGGATCCAGGGTCCTGGATTTGTCTAGCAACTTGACTAGTGCTTGGAGGCCTAGAGGAGGCTTTCTGAAAGGTGTAAGTGGGGAGATGGCTGGCAGAAGCTATGCAGAGGTGTCTTTCTCTGCTCATGCTGGGGCACCTGTAACTTTCCTGTGTTTACCTGGCCATTTGTAAATGAGACCACCTCCATTTTCAACAGTATTCATAAAGAATAGAAAGGCAGCCACAAAGCTGGACTGCCGAGGTTTCCTGAGAAATGACAGTTTTGAAAGAGAGCTTTAAAGGACACATGAAATGCTAAAATTGAGAAATGGGAAGGGGAGTTAAAGAAGGTGGTAATTACCAGTATTTTAGACTCATAGAACACAGGAAATTTCTGCCAGGAATTGGAGAGCAACCTGGCATCCTTCCAGGGACAAGGTAGTGAGACATTTCCAGAGAAAGTGCCATCCTTGGTAAGTCTCTCTTGCAGAGGGGAAATAAAACTTCCCGAGGAAGCAAACTCAAGTTGATTCTGGGCTAAGTTAGTGACTATTAATGACTCTTCCCCTCTGGGTTATCAGCCCACAGTTTAGTGCCTGCCATTAAGTCAATGCTGGTTAACTGGCCCTAAAGGACAATTGACTGCCCAGATGTGAGGATGGGATGCAGGTGGCAGATGGACCCAAAGGGGAGAGTGGGGTAACAGGGAGCTCCTACCGATTCCTGGGTCCATCCCCTAGGCCAACAGGCATGAGTGTGCCCATTTGCTTTCATAAATGACACGGGAAGCACACTCACAGCCTTCTAGTGGTAATCCCTGGCACCTGAGGCACTCGTGACCCCCTCCCTAGAGACTTCACTGCATACTGCGCCTACTTTTGTTAAAGTACTCATCACACAATGTAAAAAGGAAGATTTAGTTTTCCAAATTCCCAGTCTGGAGGCAGGAGTGGGTGGGGCCTCCATCTGTACATCGCCTTGCACAGTGCAGGTTAGAGGACAGAGGAAATGTTTGGTAAACACATGTTGATTAACTAAACAAGCTGAGAGCATCTTCCTTGGCTTTCCACACTCCAAGGTGAGGACCATGTCTCTGCTTCCATCGCTCTCTCTCCTTCTCCTGAGTGTGGTAACAGCATCTTGCTTAGATGCAGAACCTGGTGAGAACCTCCAGAAGATCTGTCCTGCGACCACCTGTGGTTGTCCAGGCATGAATGGCTTCCCAGGCAAAGATGGGCATCACGGCGCCAAGGGAGAAAAGGGAGAACCAGGTACAGCTTGGGCTGTTCTGTCTCCATGACTCTCAACCTCCCAGACAAACCGCCTATAGATGAGAGAGTATTGTCCTATTTATATAAGTTGCATTTATTTCAACTACACATTGTTAATTCAAAAATGATTTAGCTCTGACTTTCTGGCATCCCAGACTTCCACACAGGGGTGGTCCTGGCTGCTAGGGAGTTGGCCTTGTGGCAGGTGATCCTGAGGGATATGAGAGGACTTTCTTCTCTGAGTCAGTGGGAGCAGTGATTTAGAAAGCTGGCCCTGGAGTAATGTCTCTTTTCTCCTGGGAAGGGACTGGGCACCAAACTCTTGGAGAAATAGAGCAAAAATGTAGATACTAATTTACATTTCTCTCGTCTTCCAACAGGCCAAGGGCTCAGAGGTGAGCAGGGTCCTCCTGGGAAGGTGGGGCCTCCAGGATATCCAGGGACCCCTGGGTTACCAGGCACAGCGGGCCAGAAAGGAGACCCTGGGATATGTCCAGGTAAGAAGCTAACTTCAACTACTAGGCTGGGAGCATGCAGGGTGGTAGAAGATGCCCTTACTCCTGCTGCTTCATGGAAAGATGCCCAAGTCTGCTTCCTGGCCCAGCAGCCTCAGCCCTCTCTGGGGGATTTCCATCAGTTCTTGAGAACAGACTTGCAGGCCCCGGCTTTCCTTTAGTTGACCCAATGCGAGGCTCTGGTCTAAAAGGGAAAAAGTAGATCACATGTGTTTTGGGTCTATTACGTCTGTTTTCACAACAGTGATATGTATATGCTATGTCAGTTATCCTTCACTTCATGAGAAATAAACAAAAAACAGAGCCATTTATTTAAGGCACAATTCTGTGGATCTGCCAAGTGATTTCTCTGCTGATGTCAGCAGGACTCACTCATGGGTCTGTGGTTAGCTGATGACCAATGGTCCCACTTGTAATCGGCTGTTGTTTGCTTGTTGGCTACAGTGATGAGGGTAATTGACCCACAGGTCTCTCATCCTCCAATAGGCTAGCCCAGCTTGTTCACAGAGGTAATTACAAGATTCTCAATGTACATTATTACTTCTGTCACTTCTATTGGTAAACCAAGACATAAGACCAGCCCAGATTCAGGGAGTGGGGAAATAGACTCCCTTTCTTAACAAGAGAAGCTGCCCCATATTGAGGCCTTGTTCGCCATCTATTGCCCATGGCCTGCCTTATGCCCTCCCCCTTAAATAGTGTACAACTCACGAAAATCTTGGTTTACTGATTAATAGAACAGACTGTAAAGAAAAAACAACAAAAACAAAACTTCCCTAAAGACAAAACCCAGTAATTGTTTTAGTCAATATTCACCAGTACATAATAATTCCCCAAGAGATTTATTTTTTATTCATGGTAGAGCTGTTTATTTGAAAAACAATTGGTGAGCATCTTAGTGCATGGAGTGCTATCATGACTAGGTCTTCAGGAAGCATGCGTGTGATCATGTACGTGTGTATGTGAAGGGCCTTTAAATACATTCAGCAGATGATGAGTGATGTTTTGGGCTGGCTGAAAATAGAGGTACTTTTCCTTCTTTTCTTCTTAATACTTTTTATTTTCCTTCAAAGAGAAAATATCAATGTATAAGAATTTTTCTAATTTTGAAAAAAATATCCTACCCACTTATAGTTCTGAAACCCCTCACCAATGTTCTTTCACTTTGTTTTAATTTTCTAGATTGTAACAGTGGCCTGGCAGCTTCAGAAAAAGAAAGTCTGCAATTAGAATTGAACCGTATCAAAAAGAGTAAGCCTTCTCTCTTACATCTCAGGCGGCTTGCAGTTTAGGAAGGTGGAAGATAACAAATATTTATTAAAAACATATAAGTTTTTAGTAGCTGGATAGGTGCTTCTTCTGTTTTGATGTCATAACCCATTCCAACCTTTTAGTAGAAATAGAAGCTAAGAGAAATCAAACAATTTGATCAAATGCACAGAGCTAGTAAGTGACAGAAGTAGTTTATATATTGAAGTTTTGACTCCAGGGACCCTGATCCTGTCCTCTTGACTCTCGTGTGCATACCTGTTGCTGAGAATGGGACCAATGCCTCCTTGCCTTTGTTGTTGATGTTGAGACCTGATAGGGGGCCTAACTGTTCCCTCTGTGCCCTCCTGGCCTGAGGCAAATATTTTTCTTTATTCTCAAGTTAATATTGGGGTAAAATTCAGAATTACCAATTACATATGTTCTAGAACTCTTATCCAAAAAAACAAAAGCCTTTGTTCCAGTTTGTCTTCAGGTTAAGTTTGCCAGATTCAACAAATAAAAAGAACAGGACGCCTGGTTGAATTTGAATTTCAGATAAACAACAACTAGTTTTTTTAGTATAAGTATGTCCCCAAAATTTCCTGGGGGACACTTATAATAATTTAAAAAATTAATTGTTTACCTGAAATTCAAGTTTAACTGGACATGCTGTATTTCCTGTGGCAATTCTCCTCTCAAAGGCTTTATCCAGGAAAAATATGTTGGGCCAGGCCTGAAGATAAGCCCATGTTACCCTCATGTTTCCTCTTTTAGTGCTGATCTTCTCTCTGGGCAAGCAAGTTGGAAATAAGGTGTACTTCAGCAATGATAACACGATGACCTTTGAAGAAGCGAAGGCTTTGTGCACCCAGTACCAGGGCTCTGTGGCCACCCCCAGGAACGATGCCGAGAATAAGGCCATCCTGGATGTCACCAAAGGGCAGGCCTTCCTGGGCATCACAGATGTGAAGGACGAAGGCTATTTTGTGGACCTGACAGGAAGGACGGTGGTCTACCAAAACTGGAATGAGGGTGAGCCCAACAATGGCGGCTCTGAGGAAGACTGTGTGATGATCCTGGAGAATAGCAAGTGGAATGATATCAGCTGCTCAGCCTCCCTTTCGGCAGTTTGTGAGTTCGCTGTCTGAGGAAGCATGTCTCTCAGGCCCTGCTGTCCCTGAACCTCATCTCAGGCCTACAGTTTGGTTTAAAAGATAAATCTATACCAATTTCCCCATAGTTAGTATTGATTTGCCCCTTTGTGAGGAATCAGAGAAAATGAGAAGAATGGGCTGAGGGATGAGGTGTGGACGTGAGAAGTGAGAAGAAATTGGTAGGGATGCAGTGGAAGTTTCTGATTCAGACTCAATTGCTAATAATAATCGCTACCAACAACAGCAAAATTCTAACAGTAGTAGTAAGTAGTAGGAGCAACAGAAGTACTGATAATATATTTTGAATGTTTCTTATGACTCAGACCCTATAGTATACATCATATATTAATTATCTATACTATTCATATAATCTATGCATTATTAGTAAAATTTATATATTATTTTTAATGAGGTTGTGTGCTTTTGTTTCAGTGGTGTTAGCTTGCTAAGGTATTGTATAAAAATAAAATGGATTTATTTTCCACTTATCATAAACACCTGTGTCCTGTTGAGCCTTCCTCTCTCTTTGTGTAGAGATCTCCACTAATTACATCCCCCAGCCTAAATCCCTGGATTTGCTGTCAGTCTCAGGTATTAAAAGGATCTATTTTGTTGCTTTCTTTATGAACCATATTTTATTTTCTTTTTAATGAGAGATTAAATTATGTAAAGAACATAAATCTCAAGTTAACTAATAAACAAATTCTTCTAACTACCTTCTAGATCAAGATACAGGACTTTCTTAGCATCCTAGAAGCCCCTTTATAACCTCTCCTAGTTGACATTCACAGGTTAAAAACTATTCTGACCTCTGTTACCATACATTAATTTTGTCCATTTATCAACTTCACATAAATGGAATCATACATTCATACACACACACACATACTGTATTATATTTTGTTTTGTTTTTCATTCAAAATTAAGTCTGTGAAATTCATTCATGTTGTTACATTATAGAAATAGATTTTGTATTTTCATTATGGTGTCGTCGTCGGCAGCCGTCCGTCTCGAGAGACGATGGTGTAGCTTCTTAAGAGTCTATCTGCACCGCCGAGAATGGCTGTGCAGTCCGACTCGGGAGTGACACGGTATCTGTCTCCTCCCGTGTTGAATCGACATCTTGCGATGACGCTGGAGTGTCCTCTCCAGTGAAGCTGAAGCTACAGAGCCTGGGCAGGGTGATATGGAGGATCTGCTGTTGCCCATGCAGCAGACCCCCCCTCTCTTCGCAGCTGAAGGGTCCAAGGGAAAGACGGAGTCAATACAGCTTGGCTTCAGGTGCGCCACAGGAGTTGCCGGTGTTGACTACAACGTCAAACCGCCTTAGGGACTCCGGCTCCGGATTTTCTGTCGGGGTTTACTCCCTTAGCCTTTCCCCTGAAGAGGTATGCCGCAAGGCAGCGGAGGTTTTTTGGAGTCAGAGTTTTCCTTCTCTGATTATGGTGTAGGGTTCCATTATATGAATATACTTCAGTTTTATTTTTAAGAAACTCTTGGCCTGCTTCCAATTTTAAACCATTAAGAAAAACTCATGAAAATTTCTGTACTTGTCTTTAGGTAGACATAGTTACTAATGTCTCTCAGTTATCTACCCAGGAGTAGAACTGGTGGGCCACAGGGTAAGTATATGTTTAGCTTTAGTAGATACTGCCAAATTTCCAAAGTCAACAAATGGATTTAAACTCCCACCAGCAATGTGTCTCAGTTGTAGTTGCTCTACTGACTTGTGAAGAATCAGTATTGTTAGTCCTTTTAATTTTGGTCATCCTTGTGGGTATAAAGTGATAATCTTGTGATGGCTTTACTCTGTTTCCATGACATGTAATATGTTGAAGACTTTTTCATAGGCTTATTGGATAGTTGGATATCTTCTTTTGTGAAGTACCTAGTCAAGTCTTTTTGTAATTTGATTAAATTAATTAGCCAGTATCATTTTTATTGATTTGTAAGAGTTATTTTTATATTTTGAATATGTCCTTTTTGTTTATATGTTTCACAAATAGTTTTCAAGTTTATAACTCATTCCAAATATTGACTTTTGAGGAGCAGAGTTCTTAATTTTATCAAACTCCAAAGCATCAATATTTTTCTTCATATTTAGTGCATTTTATGTCCTGTTTAAAAAATCTTTGCCTAGTCTAAAATCATAAAGATATTCTCATAATTTTAGTAGCGTATGGCTAAACCTTCTATTTACCCCTTTTAGATATCTACCTGATACATTAATACTATTGTTGAAAAGACAATTCTTCTTCCACACCCATTGAATTAGAGTAGTACCTTTTTATAAATTGTGTATGCGAGGGTCTATTTCTGGGCTTCCTATAATATTCTACTGGTGTAGTTTAGTTGTTGATGCTCGTGATAAATACTACAGTATCTCAATTACTGTACTTTTAAAATATGAACTGATATGTATTAGTGCATGTCTTCCAGCTTTGTTCTTTTTCAAGATTGCCTTGACTTTTTAAAATTATTTGCATTTCCATATAAACTTTAGAACCAACTTTTCAATTCCCACAAGTGCCTGGTAGGTTTCTATTAGGACTGCATTGATCCTTTTGATCAATTTAGGCAGAATTGACAACTAACTTGAGTTACCAATTAATGACCACAATATAATTCTCCTTTTAACTAAGATTTCTTTAATTATTTTTTATGTTAGAATTTTTGAATTTGGGTTTCTTATGTATCTTGTTTGGGTGTTTTTAAAAATAAGATTATTTTAATAATTTTATTTTCTACTGCTTGTAATTATTTCTACAAAAATATAATTAATTTTGTACACAATATTATTGTCAGTAACCCCAATATACTCATTTCTGAATTCTAAAAATTTATAAATTCTTCTGGACATTTTATATACAGTAGTCTCTCTCTGTATTGTGGTTCACTTATCACAGCCTCACTGTATCACGGGATTTTTAAAAATATTATATTTAATTATTTATCGTGGATTTTTTGCTATATTGCAGGATTTTGCGGTACTGTATACATATGTTGTTAAAGCTATGTAGGTTTAAAAGTGTAGTATAAATGTTAGGTTCCTACTTTGCGGGGGAGAAGGTCTATCTGGAACATAAGACCCATGATAAGTGAGGGAATACTGGACACAGAAATTAATATGAAATTGTGGAGTTACTCTTTCCTTTCCAATTGTTATATCTTTTATTTATTTTTTCTTGTTTTATTGCACTGGTTATCACCTTAATGCAGTATTGAATAGAACTATCGACAATGAGTGTCCTTGCCTGGTTCATTAAGATGCCTTTGTTTTGACTTCTGGCCAAGATGGAGGCCTAGGCTAACACACTCCATCTCCCTCCACAACTAAGAAGGAATACAATTACCACAAAACCAGAAGTAACCAGAAGTTCCAGAAAATAAATGGAAGTCCAACGTACAAAGTTATAAAGAAGTGGTGCTCACCAGATGGGTAGGAGGGACAAAGCCAGGGTGGAGAGGTCAAGCTGTGCTGGGAGTGGCAACAGCAGCGATGGCGGTAGGATGATGGTAAGCACAGACACCCATATTTAAGGGGAGGTGAGAAACACCTGGGGAGCACCCCTGGCTGCAGACCAAATCTGTCAGCTTGCGATTCCAAAGCCAGGGAAGGCAGACCCCCAATGCCTTGGACTGTGAGGCCCGGAGGGGGGTGGAGATGGAGGAGGAGGCTCTTGGTCTCTCAGCAGAGAGTGAACAGCAAGAATCCATCTTGGACCCCCACCCCCACAGAAAATGCCACAGTGTGGTGAGAAGGGTCACCCAGTTGTGACGAATGCACAGGCATAGGGGGTGTGACAGACCTGCCCAGGAAGCAAAGATAAACACAAAATTGTCAGGATGGTACAGATCATGATAGAGATCCCAGTTATGCAGCTGACTAGACAGCAAATATCTAATCTAACAAAGCAGCAGGTAGAAAATCTTTCTGAGGTATAGTTCAGAGCTTTGGTTATAAAAATGCTTACAGACCTAACAGCAGATCTTAAACAAGATGGGGAAGGAATGAAGGCTGGCCCTGATGAAATGAATGAAAACACATATGAAACTGGTGGTGAGGGAAAGAAAACCAGGGATCAAATCAACAAGTCAGAACATAGGGAAGGAATAACCAGTCAACCAGTGCAGAAAGAGGAAACGAAAAGTGAGGAAAATGAGGAGAGGCTCAGAAATCTATTGGACAGCTGTAAATGGGCCAGCATCTGAATCACAGGGTTGCCAGAAGGTGAAGAAGAAGAACTAGAAGTTGAAAAATTATGTGAAAAATGATAAAGCAGAACTTCCCGAACTTGAGGAAGGAAATAGACTTACAGGTCCAGGAAGCACAGAGTTCCAAAAAAACTGGACCCAGGAAGAACCACACCAAGATACATTATAATCAAAATGTCAAAAATTAAAGATAAAGAAAGAATCTTAAAAGCAGCAAGAGAGAAGAGAATTATGTACAAAGGGGTCCCAATGAGACTATCAGCTAATTTCTCAAAAGAAACTCTGCAGGCAAGAAGGGACTGGCAAGAAATATTCAAAGTAATGAAAATCAAAAACCTACAACCATGATTACTCTATCCAGCAAAGCTGTCATTCAGAAAAAAAGGGCAGAGAAAGTGCTTCCAGGATAAAATAAAACTGAAGGAAGGAGTTCATCAGATCCAAACCACTGTTATATGAAATGTTAAAGGGACGTGTTTAGGAGAAAGAGGATCAAAACTATGAATATTAAAATGAAAACTGTATCACAACGACCAACAACAAAAGCTAGGGGACTGAAACAAAGGCAAACTAAGTAGGCAACAAGAGTGGGAAAATAATTATAGGTATGGGGAACATTTTGGGGGGAGGTTAGCAGGGCGGGGAAAAGGAGAAAAGGGAGGGAGATGGTACAGAAATTAAGAAGCATAGTAGGAGGAAGTGGAGTAGACAGGAAGATGTTGAGAAGAATTATATGCACAACTAATGGGTATGGACTAAATGGGGGGACAGCAGGAAGGAGGAGTGTCACTGGGTGGAGGGGAACAAAGGGAAAAGAAATTGGGACAACTGCAACAGCATAATCAATAAAGCATATTTTAAAAAATGAAAAAGAAAACTCAGCAAAAGGAAAAAGGACTCATGGACACAGACAACAGTATAGTGATTGCAGTAGGGAGGGGAGTATAAGGGGGCTAAATTGTAATGGAAAAATACAATAAAAGTTAAATAAAAAATATGAATTTGTTTTATTTAAGTTGTTAAGACAGCCTTCATCTTATTAAAAATTTTAAACTATGTTCATGACACACATTGACTTTTTTTTCTATCTTGAAACAGCTTGCTATAGCTTTTGGTTCCAGTGCTATGGTAGACTCATAAAAAAAGAGCAGGTCTTCTCAGGTTTCCTATTCTCTGAAATAACTTATGTAAAATTATTCCTTAATGTCAGAGAATTTCATCAGTGAAGTCGTCTTAGAATGGTGTTTTCTTTCTGAAAAGGTTTTTAAGTTCAGATTTTATTACCTTAAGATCTAGATCTATTCATGTTTTCTATGTCTTTCAAGCAGTTTACACAAATTGTGTTTTCTCAATAAATTGGCCCATTTCATCTCATTTATTAAATATATTGGCATAAAGTTGGGATTTAATTTACTATTCTTTTTCTTCTTAAATTTTTATTTATTAATTATATTTTATTGATTATGCAATTAAAGTTTTCCCAATTTTATCTCTTTTTGACCCCTGCACCCAGCACCCTAACTCCCTCAAGCAATCCCCCAATATTGTTCATGTCCATGGGTCATGCATATAAGTTCTTCAGCTATTCCATTTTCTATACTGTACTTTACATCCTCATGGTTATTCTGTAACTACCTATTTGTATTTCTTAATTCCCTCACTTCTTCACCTATTCCCCTACACCCCCTCTCATGTGGCTACCATCAAAATGTTCTCTGGATCTCTAATTTCATCTTTGTTCTTGTTTGCTTAGTTTTTGGGTTTTTTTTTTTTTTTTTTTTTTGGTTGTTTGTTTTTAGATTCAATTGCTGATAGATATGTTCATAGTTTTGATCTTTTTCTTAAGTCCTTTTAACATTTCATATAATAATCATTAGGTGATAATGAACTCCTTTAGTTTTTTTCTTGCTCCCTATCTTTTCCTCGATTCTAAATGATAGCTTTGCTGGGTAGAGCAATCTTGGCTGCAGGTCCCTGCTTTTCATGACTTTGAATATTTCTTGCCAATTCCATCTAGCCTGTGAAATTTCTTTTGAGAAATCATCTGACAGTTTTATGGGAACACCCCTATAGGTGATTAACTGCTTTTCTCTTGCTGCTTTTAAGATTCTCTCTTTATCTTTAACCTTTGATATTTTAATTATCATGTGTCTTGAAGTGGGCCTCTTTGCATCCATCTTACTTGGGATTATCTGTGCTTCCTGAAAGTACATGTCTATTTTCTTCACCAAATTAGGGAAGTCTTCTTTCATTACTTTTTCAGATAGATTTCCAATTTCTTCTGTTATCTCTTCTCCTTCAGGTACCCATATGATGTGAATGTTGGAATGCTTCAAGTTGTTCCATATGATGCTTATACTATCCTTATTATTTTTTTTGTTTTTGGATTCTTTTTTCTTCTTGTTGTTTTTTGCTTCCTTATGTTCCAAATAATTGATTTGATTCTCAGCTTCATGCACTCTACTGTTGTTTCCCTGTAAATTGTTCTTTAGTTCAATTAGTGTATCCTTCGTTTCATACTGGATCCTTTTTATGCTGCTGAGGTCCTCACTAAATACCTCGAGCATCCCTATAACCAGTGTTTTGAACTCTGCATCTGATAGGTTGCTTACCTCTATTTCATTTAGCTCTTTTTCTGGAGTTTTGATTTGTTTTTTCATTTGGGCCATGTATCTTTGTCTCTTTGTTTTGGCAGCCTCTCTGTGTTTGTGTCTATGTACTAGTTAAAGCTTCTGACTATCTGTTTAGGTAACATGGCCTAATGTAGTAGGTGGTCTATAGGGTCTACTGGCACAGCATCTCCTATCATCCATGCTGGATATTTGAGGTGTGCCCTTCATGTGGGCTGAGTATATTCTTGTAGTTGAGCCTTGGTTGCTCTTGGAAGGTCAATGGGATGGATTTACCCAGGCCAGTCAGCTGTAAGTATTGGCTGTGACCACTGACCACCAACCTTCCACTCTCCATGGAGGATCAGCTATGCAGGAAGATGGTGGTGGTGTTCCAACATGGTCTATAGCTGTCCACTGGGTGCACTGGCCCTGGGATTTCTTGGGTGGTGTAGGACTAGGTTAGCCCTGACATGTGTTCTAGTCAGGACCACCTTGCCTGAGCTATAAATCAATCTGCGATGGATGCTACTAGTGCTGGGCTTGAAGATTTCCAGCCAAAGCAAGCTATAAATCTAAGATGGCTGCTTCTAGTGCCATGCCTGGGGCCACTGAGGAAGAGGTATGGACTTTCGGTCAAGACGGAGGCATAGACAAACATGCTGTATCTCCCTCCACAACTAAGAAGGAATACAACTACCTCAAAACCAAAAACCACCAGAAGGTCCAGAAAATAAAACTGCATGAACGTTCAGCAAACAAAGATATAAAGAAAAAATACTCATCCAGACAGGTAGGAGGGGCTGAGCCAGGGAGGAGAGGACGCGGTGTTGTGGCAGCAGCAGCAGGTCAGCAGAAAGTGCATACATTTTAAAAAGTCGGGAGGGACACCTGGGGAGCATTCCCAGCTCATCACTGGACCTCACAGCTCATGGTCCCAGCACTGGGGAAAATCAAGCCTCATTGCTTCTCACTGTGCAGACCAGTGGGGGTTGGGGCAGAAGCAGAGACTGCCAGTCTCTCATCAGAGTCTGCTTGCTTAAGGGGCCCCCATGGTCCTAGAATGTCTGCAGACCCACCTACTCTGGGAATGATGGCCAAGGCAGCAGCTAGAGAGGTACCAGTCCCATACAGAAGTGAGAGAAGTACCTGGAAAAGGGGCGGGTGCTGGGCAGGCAGCATTGTTTGCTCTCAGACCCCTCTCCCACATACAGCACCACAACGTGGTGAAACAGATCGCCCTGTACTGATGAATCCCTAAGGCTCTGCCCCTTACTATGTAACAGAAACAGCAGCTCTACCTGGGACGCAGAGGCAAACAAACACAGGAGCCTGTCAGAATGAGGAGACAGAGAAGTATGGCCCCAAAGGGGGAATGAATCAAAGTTCCAGTGGGAGAACTAAGTGATGAGGAGATAGCCAACCTAACAGATGAGGAGATAGCCAACCTAATAAATGCAGAATTCAAAACACTGGTGATAAAGATGCTCACAGGCTTGACAGATATGCTTCAGTATGGCAAATGTATAAGAGAAGAAGTGAAGGCTATGCTAAGTGAAACGAAGGAAAACCCACACAAAACCAATGGTTAAGGGAAGGAAACTGGGGTTCAAGTCAATGATTTGGAACATAAGGAAAAAAAAAAAAAAAAAAAAAACAGTCAACCAGTGCAGAATGAGGAAGCAAGAATTGAAAAAAAATGAGGAAAAATTCCCAAATTTTGCAAAGGAGATGGACATACAGGTCCAGGAAACACGTAGGGTCCTGGGTGAGCTGGACCCAGATGGGACCACACTGGGACGCATCATGATTGAGATGCCAAAGATGAAAGATAAAGACAGAGTCCTGGAGGCAGCAAGAGAGAGGCATAGAGTTGCCTACAGGGGGGTGCCTATAGGATTATCAGCTGATTTCTCAGAGGACACTTTGCAGGCAGGAAGGGACTGACAAGCAGCATTCAATGTGATGAAAGGCAATCTGTAACCAGGATTACTCTATCCAGCAAAGCTATCATTTGGAATGGAAGGACAGATGAAGTGCTTCCCAGACAAGGTAAAGCTAAAGGAGTTCATCATCACCAAGCCATTATTATATGAAATGTCAAAGGGACTTACTTAAGAAAAAGAAGATCAAAACTATGAACACTAAAATGACAAAAAACTCACAACCATCAACAACTGAATCTAAAAAATAAAAACAAAATCCAGCTAAGCAAACCAGAATAGGATTAGAATCATAGGTATGGGGATCATTTGGAGGGTTATCAGCTGGAAGGGGGAAGGGGGAGAAATGGGGATATGGTGCAGGGATTAAGAAGCATAATCAGTTGGTACAAAACAGACAGGGTGATGTTAATAATAATATAGGAAAGGGTGAATCCAAAGAACTTATATGCACGACCAATGGACGTGAACTAAGGTGGGTGGGATTGTTGGAGGGAAGGCAAGTACTGGGCAGAGGGGAGCAAAGGGGAAAAAAATGGAACTACTATAACAACATAATCAATAAATACACTTTAAAAAAAAGAAAGAAAGAGGTACTGTGAGCTGGGAGCTTACTGAGGCCACTGTTGCTTATTTGATAGGATTTAGGAAGTTGTGAAGCATGAGCCAAGACCAGCCATTTATATGGAAAAGTCAGAATTAACAGTTTGGGTGGGCCCATAAATTGGGTGGGACACAGTTTCAGGTGATCTCCAGGGTGCGACAAACAATATTAGCCAGGTTGATGGAGTCTTAAATATGGCATGCGCCTGCCAGTCCTGTGGCTCTGTGGGGGAAGGTCTCAGAAAAGGGACAATGGCCTCTGTCCATTTTTCTGTCTGAGAGAAAGCTATCCCTGGGAACCTTGATGCCAGACACTTCAGTTCTTCCCTGTCTGCCACTGGTGCCTTTCAAGGTGCTACAGCAGTGCTGGAGCTCAGAGGGAGTGAGTCTGAGTAAGTTTGTGTGTGGGTTCCTTAAGAGGATCTGTTTGGGACTCTAGAATTTTCTTCCACTGAGTCAAACCCTGCTTGTCTTTGCAGCAAGAAGTTATGGGGACCTATCTTCCTTGTACTGGAACCCTGGGTTGGGGGGCCTGGTGTGGGGCTGGGACTTGTCGCTCCTGAGATATCCCTCCCGACTTTCTATCCACCATACATAGGTGTGGGTCCAGCGCATTCTATGTCTGCGTCCCTCCTATCAGTCTGGATGGATGTGGTTTCTTTAATTTTGTAGTTGTTAGACTTCTATTCAACTTGATTTCTGACAGTTCTAAGTGATGTTTTTTCTATATTTTAGTTGTAATTTTGATGTGGTTGTACGAAGAAGTGAGCCATGTTTATCTATCTACTGTTCTTCTAACTTCTTTAAATTGACATTCGGAGACTAATTTTTCTATCTTTTTCCTTTTCTAATATATTCACTAAAAGTCCTAAATTCACATCTAAAGACAGCTTTGGTTGCATTCCACAGGTTTTGATATGTAGCTTTTGTTGCTGTCATTCGATTTAAAGTATTTTATAAATTTCAGTTTATTTATAGGTTTATTTCTAAGTATGTCATTTAATTCCCCAATATTTGGTAATTTAAAAAATTTCATTTCTTTAAATGATTTATAGTTTAATTGTACTATGGCCAGAAACATACTTTGTATACATATAGTCATTTGAAATATCTTAAGAGTCACTTTTAAAGCCTAACTTAGAGTTGAGAATAGTAAATATATTTTTTGCACATGAAGCAGTCTACCTTCTCCACTTAGGTCAGGTTATTAAATTTGTTGTCATATCTTCTATATTCTCACTAATATTTTTCCTTTTTAAATTAATGAATGATGAATATTAAAATATTCATCTATGATTGTAAATTTGTCTATTCCACATTTTATTTCTGCCAATTTCTGTTCTCTATGTTGAAGTTATATTACTATGCATCTACAAACTTAGGGTTATTATAACTTTGTTTTTAATCCTTTTTTATTATGAAATATCCCTCTTTACTTCTAGTAATTGTCTTTTATTAAAGTGTTCCTTGATAGATATTAATTCTCCAGCTTTCTGTTGTTTAGTGTTTGCATGCTCTGCATTTTACCATCATTTATATATGGTTGTCTCTTTCTGAAAATTCATTCTGACATCTAAACTGGATCTACAGTTCTATCATGTAATGGTTATGTAATCTTGAGCTAGACTTTTGTTTAATAATTTGGTCCATACATATTTAACTTGATTACAAATATAATTAGTTTCAAACATAACGTTTTTGTTATTTTTATTAGTTCTGTTTGTTGTTTCTTTATTCCTTCTCCCTTGCTTTATTTGGGATTAATAGTTTTTAGTTCCCATTTTATTTGATCTCATTCATATTTAAACAGACACTTTACATGATTGTTTCAGTGGTTATTCGGTAGATTACAATATGCATCTTTGTCTCATTATAAGTAGTGTTTCTTAGATTAATACTTAAATACCTCCCAAGCAATGTACAGACCTCGCTACAGTTTCATCACTTTTACACTTTCTGCTTTGTATTCTGTCAATGTTATATTTGTATAAGTTTCACAGTAAATTATTATTGTCATTGCTGTATAAACAGTTAATGTTTCAGCTTGCATACTTTGTAGAGTTTGTTATTCCTTCCTGCGGCATAGTGCCTCCAGTATAGGATTATTTCTTTCAGTGTGAACAACTTACTTTCAAATGTTCCACCTGCCAGATTTCTCCAATGTAACTTCAAAAGTATTATCATTTTTTGCCACCTCCCCCAGTATATTTCTCTGCTAGACTGAGGCTAGCTAATCTCAACCCTTGCCCAGGATTCCTCCAAAGGAAAAAAATAACTAGCAATAATCAGCTCACTTTGGAAGCACTATTCATAACCTTGAACTGTATACTTGGTTTTCAGTGCTTTACAGTACTCTGATGTGATTAAAATATGATTTTGAGTAATTTTTTGTCTTTTTCTAGTTATTCCAGTGGGAGAATTGGCCTCCTATAACCTACTCTGTTCTATGCAGAAGAAACCGCATTATCCACTTCATTCCTTAATTCAACATTTTAAACATTTTTACTGAAAAATAAATTTAGAGGACCCCTAATGACTATCCTCTTTGCTTGCTGCATCTTTCGTTACTATGTTTGCAGGAAAGATAACATTTTGATTATATACAAAATAATACATTCAGATCTCTGGCTTCTATCCTCACAAACACACACACATACACACACAAGCCAAACAAATGGGAAATTAATAATTTTCCTTGCATCCCTTAGAAAAATGAGTCCGCTAAGCTGTTTAAAAATGAAATCCCTGTCCCTTTGTAGTAATTAAGACTGAAGAATTTAACTTAATTCTTCCCGATGCTTGGTGGTCTCACTTTTCATTTCCTGGCTCTGCTCAGGCTGAGCCAGAAGATTCACTCACTGCCTGGGCAGCCCCACCCAAACCACCTGCCCTTGAGGCAGAGGCAGCTCCTTCAAGCCCCTCCAAATGTCACATCTCCAGCTTCCCTGTGCTCCACTCATTCATGCTTTCCAAGGTTGAAACGACACATGGGAAGGTTACAGGTGACATCTACCAGTGTAAGAAAATTCCATCACAACTATAGCCCCTTGCAGCAAGTGATGGTCCCACTCTCTGTTACCTGCCAAGAACCTTGGTGGCAACATGGGAACAACAAATGGAGGAAAACAGAAAAGACCTCTCAAACCTACACTCACCGTGGTCACACCCATCAGGGCCAGTGTATAGGTCACATCTGTGAATTTAAATACATTTGGGGTAAATTCCCCGCTTTGTGGTTACTTTTATCAGAGTTTCTATAATCATAGGGAAAAATCAGCTTCTTCAAATAATACCTCTTCTTTCAGTGGGAGGCTTTTGAGTTGATCTAACATTTGTGAAAATGTTACATGTTAGCTCCTGAGACCTCAGGTTTTTTATGTTACCCCACTTTCCCCATATGATCCTTCACTTATATTTAAAATCTCCTGATCTCAGCTTTCTCTTTCCAAGGCAAATTATGTCAAGGGGTCTTCCCATGAGCAGTCCCCATTCCCTCTAATGGGCAGGACATCCCACATGTAGTGCGGGGTGACCCTCCCAGTAGTTTATAGTCTCACCCTCAGGTACAATGTCTTGCCTTCTCTTCACTGAACACTCAGCCACTGCTGCTTCCTCCCCTTCTGTAGTTCTCTAAGCCCATGGGGACCTTCACCTTGGGGAGGCTCCCTCTACTCCACATTGGCGTCTGCTGGAGAGGCTGTGAAGCCTGGGCCTCCAGAGCCTCTGGGGAGGACCAGCAAGCTTTCTGCTGTGGGGGCCTTCCCCAAATCTGCTTTCTTTCAGCTTTGAATTATCAAAGCCTCAGATAATTTGCACTCTTTGGCATCAAAAACATTCTTCTGTCACATTGTTTCTGTTTGCTTTTTCCCCCCTCTTCCTTTATTATCTCCTTTCCTTCCATTGTTTTTATTACATAAGACCTAGAAAGAATCCTGTTTTACAATAAACTGAAATTCTTTGTGGCTTGGGATTAGGCAAAATTTTCTTAGATAGAATCAATAATCATTAAATAAGAAAAAAATAAATTAGGTTTCATCAAAATAAAAGATTAACTTCTTAAACAATAAGAAAACATATAGATGCAACATGCTCTGAAGAAAATATTTGCAAAACATATAATACACCTGTCAAAACATACCCAGGATACAGAAACAACTCCTAAAACTCCATAATAAAAAGACAAAAATGGGCAGGGATATTCAGGGACCAAAGGGTGAGAAATGAAGCCAGGGCAGGACATTCTGACATCTTTGGTCGGAAATTTACACTCCTTGATTTGTTGGTTGAATTTGTCCCCTCAAAAAGATACATTGAACTGTTAACCCCTGGAACCTATAAATGTGAGCTTATTTAGAAACAGGATCTTTGCAAACTTAATGAAGTTAAGATGATGATATGATAAATTAGGGTGAGAGCTAATCCACTAACTGGTGTCCTTACAAGAAGAGGGAAAATTGGACAGAGAGCAAAAGAGACACACTGAGAGAATTCCATGTGACACGTAGGCAGAAAATGAAGTGATCTATCAACAAGCTGAAGAATGCGAAGGACTACCAACAACCACTAGAAGCTAGGAAAGTGTTGCCCTGATACGCAAAGATTGCAAGTTCCATCCCTGGTCAGGGCGCATACAAGAAGCAATTAATGAATAACTGGAACAACAAACCAACATTCCTCTTTCTCTCTCTCTCTAAAAGATCAATAAAAAAGAAGTCACTGTAATTTATTTCTTGCGTCTTAAGATCCATTTTATCGACAGTAGCCTCTTTTAGTGTTTTATATATTTTTTAATTGTGATAAAATATACATAAAAATATACCATCTTAACTATTTTTAAATGCACAGTTCATTTATATGAAAGATGTTCAACATCATTAATCATCAGGGAAATGCAAATCTATGAGATACCCGTTAGCATCGCTATGATCCAAAAGTCAAAAGATAAGCATTGGAGAGAAGGTGGAGAAAACAGAACACCTGTATGCTGTGCATGGGAATGTACATTGATACAGGTACTATGGAAAACAGTATGAGGTTTCTGAAGGATACTTGAATAGAGCTATCATATTATCCTGCAATCCTACTTTTGTATATATTCATTGGAAACAAAATCTCAAAGAGATATCTATAGCCGCATGTTCATTGCAGCATTATTCACAATAGACAAGATATGGAAACAATATAAGTGTGCCTGTTGACTGATAAATGGACAAAAAATGTGCAACGCACACAAATATTATTCAGCCTTAAAGAAAAGAAATTTTGCCCTTTAGGAACAAGTGTATCTTACAACAGCTTCTGTGTCTCCACAAGAGACATGTGAGAGGCAAGAATCATCACGCCTTGGAAAGTCCAGAGCTATGCCTCCCAAACTGGTATTTTTAGTACATTCTGCCCTCCTGAGTCAGAGGCAGTTCATAATTAGGGGCCATTTTTACCATACGCAATATTCCTCTGCAACACCTTTATCAGGTTTCCAGGTAAATGGAAATAGAAAGTTAACCTATAGTGAAATTTCATAGAAGGGTTTTGTTAACCATGTATTCAACAAAGTGTCATTTCAAAAACTAGTATTCTCAGACTGTTCCACAAGAAAGAGAAGTTCAAACAAAATAAGAGGAAAATGACATATGACATGATATAAACATGTTATTGTTTCACCTGACTGTTGGGATCATGACAAGGACAGGCACAGGCAGACACTGAGTAGACTTGCATTGGCCTTGACCAGCATTTAAGTGAGGTCAGCATAAGACTTTATGGCACTAAACTTACCTGAACAACAAATTGGGAGTAGAACAAATCGGGCTGAATTTCTACGGTGCCCATTGTAGCAATGGACTTTCTATGTAGTGGCACATTTCTGAGAAATACAAATGCTCAGGGAAATCTCTGGGAATAATTTTGTTTTCAGTTTCACAGAAAGACATGTTCACCTAGCAGCCAAAGTGATTGCGTTGACTGTCTCCAAATGAGTGAAATTTGGTTAACACAACATATGTGTGCCAGGGTTATTTTTGCTTAGTTTTATAGTCTTGAATATATATATGTTTGCTGAGGGATTAAATTCTAACCCCACCTTTGCAGAAAGGCTATAACTTTCAAACACTTGAAATTATATTACAAAATAAACCCTAAGGGCCCAAATATCCTATTCTGAATAGATAACTGCAGCAGTCGACTTCCATCCATATGAATAACATTGCTGTGAAGGAAAATAGAGTCTAGGAGGGGTTCCTAGAGTTCTGGCCAACTGGAGTTTGATCACAGGCCATGGGCAGAATGCCTGACCTAGTAGACTTCCTCCCTAGAGGGCAATCTTTGTTAGTCCCACCTGGTCCTCCTGCTGGGTTATTTGGGACTCCAGGCCACAGAAAAGGAGTCTGAAAAGTGGGAGGTCAGGAGATCACACCTCAACTGGCATTCATGTGTCTTCTTGTAAATGGTAAACCTTGACTTACAGAGTATCTTTAAAGATTTCATACATCATTAAAACAGCTGTTGTTATTCTAGGTGATCGCAATATTCATATAGACAATTCTTTCAAAAGTGGGATTCTGAATTCCTTGACACTTGACGTTGTATAGATTTTGTTGTCCCGCTTCAGGACATACTCCCCAGGTCATACCTGGGATTGTTAATACTATCAATGCACCTCTCAATTACCAGAGCTTTAAGCATCCCACTCTCTGACCACCACCCACAATCTTTTCAGCTCACTCCTTGCAGGCACCAGGTTCCAATAGTTTTGGATTTCCTGGAATTATATAATCCTGATCCTATCATTTTTCCACTGCTCCCTCTTGCACTCACAGCCTTATTTCCTTCCTATACAGCTTAGATAGCAAGGTTAATTATTATCACTCTTTTGCCATTTCTACTTCCTTTTATTGATTCCTCCACCTCATTCTAAATGTCCTGGAAAAAATTCAGTCATGTTTAAGTATCACTCTTTATCTACTCCTTATCTGGTCTGGATACCAACGATACATCTCACAGAACTAGAATAAATATTTCAAAAATGTATATAGAACCACAAAAGGCCCCACATAAAAACAGCGATCTTGAGAAAGAAGAACAGATTTGGAGTAATCATGCTACCTACTACCAAACTATAGCATAAGTCCATAGTCATCAAAACAGCATGGTACTGATATAAAAAAAGATGCATAGATCAATGGAACAAAATAGAGAGCCCAGAAATAAACCCATACCTTTATAGTCAGTTAATATTTGACAGAGGTAGCAAGCACATATAATGGGCTAAAGATAGTTAATTCAATAAATAGTGTTGGGAAAGTTGGACAAATATATGCAGTAAAATTAAATGAGACCACCTTCTTACACCTCACACAAGAATAAATTCAAAATGGATCAAAGACTTCAGTGTAGACTCAAAACCATAAAAATCCTAGAAGAAAACATAGGCAGCAAAATCTCATACATTGCTCATAGCCTATTTTAACATATATATCTCCCCAGGCAAGGGAAACAAAATAAATAAATAAATAAATGGGACTATGTCAAACTAAAAAGTTTTTTAAAGCAAAGGAAACTATCATCAAAATAAAAGGACAACCCACTGAGTGGGAGAACATATTCACTGCTACATCTGATAAGGAGCTAATATCCAAAATTTATAAAGAACTCATAAAGTGCAACACCAAAAAAAACAAACAAAACAAAAAAAAAAAACTCCACAAACAATCCAGTTAAAAAATGGGCAAAGGACCTGAATAGACACTTCACCAAAGAGGACATACACATGGCCAATAGGCATATGTAAAGAGGCTCAATATCACTAATCACCAGAGAAATGCAAATTAAAACCACAATGAAACCACCTCACACCTGTCAGAATGGCTACCATCAATAAATCAACAAACAACAAGTGCTGACAAGCATGTGGAAAAAAGGGAACACTTTTGCAGTGCTGGTGGGAATACAGATTGGTACAGTCATTGGAAAGCAGTATGGAGATATCTCAAAATATTTAAAATGAAACTATGGTAATTTTTTTCTAGCACAAACTCTTCTTCTTGAGATCACAGAAGCAACATTTCCAAGTCTTTTTTTTTTTTTCTTTTTTGCAGTTTGGGATAGGTCTATCAACTAGATCAATCTTTTGAAGGCCACAGTGGCCCAGGTCTCCTATATATGAAGGCAAATGTGAGGAGTTCTAGACTGACGCATCCATCTTGCAGTGTCTACATTAGTTCAGCTACTTTCAGAGATTCACACAACCAAAGGGCGACAGATATGGATCGGTCCAGTCCTACATATTCCCCACTTAACTGAGTACCCTCTCCATTCAATCCACACACTGGCCAGTCTTTAATTCAAGTATAATTTATTGAGATCATGCAGTAGGATATGGAGATAGTGGAATATTTTTGCCCCCTTGGTGGGAATGTAGATTGGTGCAGCCATTGTGGAAAGCAGTATGGAGATACCACAAAAAATTAAAAATGGATGTGCCTTTTGACCCAATGATCCCACTTCTGGGATTTTACCCCAAGAAACCTAGATGTTGCTGTGAATGTATCTTGTAGGTCAGGATAACATCTTGCCTTTTCTCACTAGCACACACTGGTAATAGTTTTGCACAATTCTTGAAGTCCTTCAGAATCCTTTCTCTGTGCAGTGCTCTGTGCTTTGGTATTCTTTCCTGTGATCTTTAGGGTATCCAATGGGCTTCATCTCATCTTCTCTCCTTGAATTTCAATTTGGAAACTCTCTCGAGTCAATAAGCTAGAAGTTATTTTAAGGGTTACTTAGTTTCTAGTCTTTCAGAGTTTATTCTCCAGTGCCTAATGTTCAAGGTCTTAAAAATGATTGTTTCATTTATTTTATTATTTCAGTCACAAATGAATGTTAGTGGCTGTGTACCAATAATTTTTTATTTACCAAAACAGGTGGTGGATTGCATTTGGTCTGTAAGCCTG
The DNA here is from genome assembly GCF_987537825.1 of Furipterus horrens. Taxonomy (NCBI): domain Eukaryota; kingdom Metazoa; phylum Chordata; class Mammalia; order Chiroptera; family Furipteridae; genus Furipterus; species Furipterus horrens. The sequence goes on along the minus strand of NW_028327175.1, from coordinate 145,825,945 downwards.
TGATTTTCCAACCCATGAATTAGAGCTACCTTAACATCTTTTGTATATTAGACTTCCAAGAAAGATTGTTTGAAGAATGTTGGAAAAATCTCTAAATCCCATATATATATCAGTCGGTCGGCAGCCGTCCGTCTCGAGAGACGATGGTGTAGCTTCTTAAGAGTCTATCTCCACCGCCGAGAATGGCTGTGCAGTCCGACTCGGGAGTGACACGGTATCTGTCTCCTCCCGTGTTGAATCGACATCTTGTGATGACGCTGGAGTGTCCTCTCCAGTGAAGCTGAAGCTACAGAGCCTGGGCAGGGTGATATGGAGGGTCTGCTGTTGCCCATGCAGCAGACCCCCCCTCTCTTCGCAGCTGAAGGGTCCAAGGGAAAGACGGAGTCAATACAGCTTGGCTTCAGGTGCGCCGCAGGAGTTGCCGGTGTTGACTACAACGTCAAACCGCCTTAGGGACTCCGGCTCCGGATTTTCTGTCGGGGTTTACTCCCTTAGCCTTTCCCCTGAAGAGGTATGCCGCAAGGCAGCGGAGGTTTTTTGGAATCAGAGTTTTCCTTCTCTGATGTGCCCTGACTGGGGGATCGAACCAGCGACACTTAGCTCGCAGGCCGACGCTCAATCCACTGAGCCAAATCAGCCATGCTCATTAACAAATTTTTTTGCTTTACGTTGTCTAACATTATATGTGAATTAGCAAAAAGAACTGGGACTAAAATTCAGAAGCCTTATCACACAGCATTTTGTTTTTAACTATGCTTGTTAAAAAAGAACATTTTTCTCTAGTTAAAAAAATTAATTCTCTTTGTGAGTCTTGGAGAGTATTTCTAGTTGGAATAAAGAATCACATGAGCTATAAAGACTGTAGATCCCACATAAAGGCCTCTGATGAGGAAAAATCAGATATAAATACAAAGAACATTTATATTTTCTCAATCTCCATGATAGTGGTTTTAAAAGAAAAGTTGACTATGATGTCATACATTGATTTTGCATTATAAGTATTATTATTATTACTAATATTATTATATGTTCCAGTTGCCATGACTGGTTACTGGAAAAATCAAGGATACAATACTGTCCCCTCATTTGTGGTACCATTTCTTGTCAAGACAGTAGAGGGTGCTCTTCTCTTAAGCTATTACACTAAACATTAGAAAATACGCATGTTCAAAATGTTTTCTGAGTAGCAAGAAATATATTTTAACACAATTATTACCTTTATGTTTTTTCAAGTTGTTTAGTTTTGAAAGATTATTTCTTGAATTTAGGTATCATTTGTGTTCATTAAATCATCCTTGAAAATCTACTAAAGCTACAGATCTAGGCACACATATATTTAAAAACAAAAAAACTGATAAAAAATTAAGGAGATACTAAAAAAACAGTTGAAATCTTTCTAAAATATGCTTAATAATTTTGTATATACAGTTAAAAATTTTTCTTATGGAAAATATCAAACATAATGAAGAAAATAAAATGACAGGCTCATAATCCTTATCCCTTCCCCACTTCTCATGCCCCAACAAATACACACTGGGTAATTTTGAACCCAGTTTCAATAATCATGTTAATCCTGCCATAAATTATGTAATTATCTCAAAATGATAAGAACTTTTTAGTTTAAAAACTTTTAAAAATCCAAACAATAATCAAACAATACCATTATTACACCTTAAAAATGAACATTAATTTCTTAATATTATCAAATGTCATGTAATAATTTTTTCCTAATTCTTTACATTGATTTGTTCAACAGATCTAGCCAAAAAAAAAGTACGCACTGCATTTGATTATTATGTTTCTGGAGTCACTTTTAATTTATAAGTAATCTTTTTTAAAAGAAGATACTAAGTTTATCTTTTTGAGCCTTGCTATTCAATGTGCAGTCCATCAACCAGCATCACTGACAACTCCTGAAAGCTTATTATAAATAAAATGTCTCAAGCTCATCCCAAACTACTGTCAGAATTTCCATTTTAATGAGCTCTATAGGCAATTTATATGAATATTAAAGTGTGAGAGCTTCCTAGAGCCTAGATTTTATAGATTGCAACTCTGTGATGTCATTTAGCATGCTCCTCTAGCTCTTGTTTCTTATTAACTGTAATTAAATCTGGAGAATTGACTGACTTGAAGTGTAATTTGTTGGCAAAACCATTCCCTATGTGTTCAGCATACTTTTACTGGAGGAGCACATTATCTAGTTTCATCACTTTTTATGTTATCAGCCACTAATCATCATTGCCTTTGCCTAATACTTAATGTCGTCGTCGGCAGCCGTCCGTCTCGAGAGACGATGGTGTAGCTTCTTAAGTGTCTATCTGCACCGCCGAGAATGGCTGTGCAGTCCGACTCGGGAGTGACACGGTATCTGTCTCCTCCCATGTTGAATCGACATCTTGCGATGACGCTGGAGTGTCCTCTCCAGTGGAGCTGAAGCTACAGAGCCTGGGCAGGGTGATATGGAGGGTCTGCTGTTGCCTATGCAGCAGACCCCCCCTCTCTTCGCAGCTGAAGGGTCCAAGGGAAAGACGGAGTCAATACAGCTTGGCTTCAGGTGCGCCGCAGGAGTTGCCGGTGTTGACTACAACGTCAGACCGCCTTAGGGACTCCGGCTCCGGATTTTCTGTCGGGGTTTACTCCCTTAGCCTTTCCCCAGAAGAGGTATGCCGCAAGGCAGCGGAGGTTTTTTGGAGTCAGAGTTTTCCTTCTCTGATGTACCCTGACTGGAAGATCGAACCAGCGACACTTAGCTCGCAGGCCGACGCTCAATCCATTGAGCTAAACCAGCCAGGGTTAATACTTAATGTAAGGATTTGCAAAATGATATGTTAATTGTATCATTCTTTCTTTTACTGAGATAATTTTATAAAAAGACAAATTTTTCTCATTTACATTTTTATTACATTTGATCTAAAATTCATACAGAAAATGTAAGTTAAGTGTTTACCCTCAGTTTTTAAACCAGTTTTCAGAATAATAAATTTGTTCCCATAAATGTCCCAAAGGTATCCAAAAGAATTTTTCTTTTTCGTTTTTAATTGTTCATTATGTTTTCATTTTTATTTTTTAATTCAATCTTTATTGTATTTTTTCCATTACCATTTAGTTCCCTCATACCCCCTCCCCACAGCAATCACCACACTGTTGTTCAAGTCCATGTGTCCTTTTTCCTTTTTATTTTTCTTTTAGCTCAAAGGAATTTTTCTGCAATTATGAACTCATGGGATTTTTTAAAATTATATTTGATGGTTTTAATTTACTAAATGATATTTTTATTGATTATTCAGTTAGTTTATTGACTATTCAGTTGTTATTCTTACTGATTTTCATTTTGTCCCAACTTTTGTTATTGGGATACACTTTATGCTGACTCCTAATTCATTTTGAGGTGACCATGGCCTCAATATTATTTGGTAGCTTTCCTTGCTTCCTGTTATCATAAAGTATTTTCAGGTTTATCTTGTACTTTTTCCATCTCAGTCTTGAAATTAACAATTTTCCCAAGGACCTTTGGCTTGATTCAGTGGGACGTGGTATTTAGAGATCAGAATCTGTGCATTAACAGTGCTCATTGCTACTGAATAATCATTGGCTGTTGCTTCTAGAATGTTTTACTGGACAAAATTAAGAAATGCATGTTTATAAAAATATATATCTCAAGTATATACTAAAAGTTTAAAATTCAAATTTATTAATACAGAATTTTTGACTAACTTTCCTAGTTTTAAAATTATATCCCCTTTTTATTATAAAAATATAGATTTCTAGTGATGTTAACATAATTATTTGTAGTTTCATCCTACTACACAAAATAGTATTAGAATAACAATGCACACTTATTATTAATGATATACTTACTAAAAAACAGTTACAGGGTTTTTCTTTTGTTTCTTTTTATTTGAATTCTTAGGATATATCTCAGTAAACATGTACAGTCAAATTACTGTGCTTTAGGGTAATCTGAAATAACTCCTGTTTCTGTGGTTAAATAACCAATTCAATAGAGTTAGGTTTATTTATTTCATTTTGCTTTCCATCTTGAGAATGTCTTTTATTTCATTTTGATTTAACTTTGCTTTCTATATTTAGATCGTTTTTATTGTCTCAAAGTCAAATACACAAAACAAAATGTTTTCTGAGAAGTAGGCTGTGGAACCTTTTTTTTTTTTTTTTTTTTTAACTATGTATACTCGCATTGATTTCACAACATAGAGTAATTGTAAATTACGTCAAAGAGGTACATGTTCCAGGGAAACATGACCTTTTTACTTGCTCCTTAAAATGAGCTGCAGAACAGCTAAACTTATTTTTTTTAACATGCCCTATTCATTTTAACAAGTACTTGTACATATATGTGTAATTTACTCATGGTTTTTGCTGGGCTATGAAAAACCATGGCACATGCTATAAACCCTCTTACCACATTGTTGGGGATTTAGTTCATGCAGGGAAGAGAGGCAAATGTATAATATGATTTGGGGCAATTTTTTTCATCTTTCTAGTTATTCTTTTTTCCTTCATTAAAATCGGAATGTTAAATCAGATGATCTTTCAAATCCTTCTCTGTACTGAAAATCCTTTTTTTCTAGATGTGTTGGGTAATTTCTAAAGATGGCCACCATCAGTGTCTTCCATTTCTGTAGAGCTCTTCACATTGAGATGGAGTTTAAATTCCCTTCTCGTTGAACATGGGCTGGCTTCAGTGACTTCCTCAGCCTATACAATATCAAGGAAGTAAGTTCTAGGACTCCCAAAGCTAGGTCATAAGAAACCCTACAGTTTCAGCCTGCAGCTAGTTTCAGCCTTGGAACACTAGTTCTGGAGAAAACCATTCTCCATGTAAGAATATCGTTATCTTGAGAGCATCCTGTTGTAATGAAGCCAAAGCAAATGTCATGCAGCAAATAGATGGAGAAAGAGAAGTGTCCAGCCAACGATTATCTGTTCCTGTTATCTCAGCTTAGGCAGGTGACCTGTGAGTGAAAAAGCCCTGTTATCTATATAGCTTAGTCAGATGACTCCAGCCCTAGCTTTTAGCTGACTGAAACCATATAACAGACTCCAAGTGAGAATTGTCCAATTGATTTCAGTAAACCCACAGAAACATTGAAAATCCCAATAAATTGTTGCTTTAAGCACTAACTTTTGTGGTGAAATTTGTGTAACAGTAGACAACCTAAATAACATGATACTTGTCATAAGAAAAAGTAATCAACATGCACAAAGGAAGGAAATACTTCTTTTGACTCTGGGGAATGGGGACTATTTCTTAGCAGAGGAGTTATGGGAGTTAGGTCTTGAAGGATGAGAAAACACCTTGAAGAATTATAGTCTATGGGGACAGGAATATACACAAAATATCTGGGGAAGGCTTATTATCAAGAGTGTTTTAATACAAAATCCCAAAGTAAAACTCATATAAATATTTCTTATAGTGTCATTTAATAAAAACCAAGAACCTATCATTAAAATGAAAAAAAAAAAAAATAACCCATGAGAGCAAAATATAGTCCAAATGCATATCCATATCCTTATGATGGACCTGACTTTAACCAAGAATAGTGTGCAGAGTATTGAGTGGTCAGGACTGTCTACATAATTTTCAAATAGTTTTTCCATTCATGCTCGTTCTCACAGCTCCTCCCTTTTATAAGAGTCAAAATCACACATTCAGTAACATGGATCTAGTTTTCTAGTTTTACATGCTCAGAAACCTGGTAAGTAGAGATAAGTTGCTTATATTTTGGGGAAAAATTGCTGCATCTGATGAAGCTCCAAGAAAGATCATCCCATTTCTGCCTGCCTTAGGACATAAGAGATAATTTTAGGCTATCAACTTTTGTTTTAGCTTGTCATTGTATCATGAATATATTTTATGTCATTAAAGTTTTTTTGAGACAATTTATATTGGCTTCATATTATCTCAACCCTGTGCTTTTATACTATTCAGCCATTCCCCCAGAGCTGAACATGTAGGTTATGATTTTTTCTTTTTTATAAATAACTTTTGATGACCATGTTTATAGTAAACTAGTTGTGACTTTTTCTTAGAAAATGAGTGGATGATCTTTATTGTACCTTATAATCCCTAGTGTCTATGAAAAGAAATAAAAGACACAAATGATAAAATTGGCCACAGTTGAGGATAAACAGTAATTTAAAACACAGTACCACTCTGCTTTTCCCCTAATCATTATTTCTCTTCCACCTGGTTCCAGACACAAGTGGTACAAATATTAAAATTAAAAAACAAATATGAGAGACTGAATTTTAAAAGTTCTGGGGTCAAACTTTGTAATAATAACCCTGGAAGATGTTTAGGCAGCTTAGGCAAGTTGTTTTAAAACTTCATTGTGCACTATAATCATGTGGGTACTTGTTCAATATTCAAACTCTTAAGTTGAAAACCCCTAATATTCAGTACATTCTTTTAGAATTACTGCTTTAAGATCTAAATATATTGGAGAACTGATATGTATAAGTATGAACCAAAATGTTTAGGTAAATTGTTCTAAACAATTATAGGCAACATATTACCCTTAGTATTTTCAAAATTCATGCTGATTAGAGTCTTATCATCTTGTATTTTATTTCCAGATCCCTAACACAGGTCTCTTATATTTTTTCTTCTTTTCTGTATTTCTTTTTACTCTTTGTAGTAATTTTGTATCAGACATTGCCTTCATTTCTATCACTCTTCTTCATATGCAATTTTCAAGCTTTATCATGACAATAATAGTAGTTTATGAAGGTTATTCTTTTTAAATAAATTTTTGGTTAAGAGATCTCTAAGATATCAATTCAAAGGAACGAGACACCCGGTGAGTTTAGTCTTTGGGCAGACCAGATGCAAGAGATAATTAGGGGCATGTTGGTATTCAGATCATATCATGAAAAGATGACAAACTTCACAAAAGCAAAAAATGTTTCAGATCAATAGAATGAGAAAACGAATCATACGTAGGACTTATTTTCATCAAGTATGTTACAAAAAATCATGTGATTCAAGGTAACTATGGAAATATTTTATAATTTTTAACTCTGGTTTGTTGTAAGGAAATCCGGTTGAAGTACAATCTAACCCAAGAAAAAGAACTGGAAGCCAGAGATTAGAATATAAAAGAACTGTAAGACACAAAGGGAGAAAAAAGAGCAAGAAAGAAGAAAAAGAGAGCATAACTTATCAAACTAGTCCTTCACATCATGAACCACTTGCAGTTAGGACCATGTGTTAGGTGTTTCTCTTTCCCACACACAACCGATTTCAATACTGTGTCTTTGGAAAATGCCTTTCAAATTAACTTAATTTGTTTGCTATGATAATATTTTTGGAAGGGGTTCATTTTTGAGGGGAAACCATGGTTTCCCCTTTTCACTCTCCACAGTCATTTGCTTATTTCTCTGATCTTTGTAAATTGACCAATTTTCAATCTTAAATTTTAAAATGGCTGACTTAAGAAACATTTTCATTAATATAAATAATCAATTCAAATCATACTGCTTTACATGACTAAAAACAAAGCATGCAACTTGACTTGCTGAAGGAGAAAGGGAAAATTAATCTGCATGTACAACCTGAAGAAAGACTGGACAATCAAATGGGAGAAGGATTGTCACACACCAGGGCCCTAAGATCAACTAAAGCCAGGTAAGCAAAGGCTCCAGAACCCACTCTCCATTTCTTCTTCAGGATGTATTTGGAGTTAATGATATCCAGTTTTATACATTACATATTATTGTCCCGATTTGCTAATGAGGAAGCTGAGTTTAAAGGGTTTAAGTGACATCCCAAGTTCACACAACTAGTATGTAACACAGTCAAACTTAAAGCTAGACCATTCTAACTCTGGAGCCTAAATTCAGAAATTCTGCTCTCTATGTTGTTTGATTTGGGCTTCTTGATTATTGCCTAATGTACTAGAATTTAATTTCTTAATATCAATCATAACTAAACACATGAATATAAACCTGTTATTATTGTATTAAAATAAATAAAAATTGGTAAAATTAATAGACAGTTTAACACCCATGTCTTAGTCTTTCATCATTTAAAAAATATATAAAATAAATTGCACTGAGAAACCAACTCTTGAAACAGAAAGTAAAAATACTAATCACTGAATAGCAAATGATATCTACTTTTATTTAAATGTTTCAAAAAAGTAACCTTGGATTACCAATATAGAATTAAAAAAAACCAAGAAAATAAAATATTTTGGAGTTTTTAAAACAATAATGTCATCGATAACAATAAAAGCATTCTAATATATTGATATTCCACAATTATTTTAGTCTAGTCATTGTTATAATGAAATTGATAATATAACAATATAAATCTTCATTATATAGAACCATAAAATTAACCTGTGTTTTGAAATTAGCTTAAAAAACAAAGATGGTCCTATTGTTTATCTCTAATTCAGCATGCTGTAAAAATTGTTACTCTAAAGAGAAAATTTTTGTCCGCATATACCATCATTATGTATTTTCATCAGTAATACTCATTACATGTATAAGTTGATCTTTGTTCATTATTTAAATATTGTCATTTATTCTAGGATTTTCTCGTCTTGCTGAGAATTAAATTCACTTAATGTTCATGATTTACAGATGTATCCAAGAAAAGCATTTGCAGTATTTGAAAAGTTAGTAGTAATTTTCCCCCTAGTTATTTTGTGCCTCTTTTAAAATATACTGTTGGTGTAGTATATGCAAAACTTCAACAAAAATTCTCAAAGATTAGTTCTCTAAACATCATATTCCTTTAATCTAACAGCTGAAGTCATAGTCTCTTTATTTTAAGTCATGGTTAAATTACTAAAAAATGAATTTTAAAACAGTTCTCTATCAACATGAAATAGAAATAATTTCACCCATTCCTCCTGATAAGTAAAGCTAAAAATCCTGAACACTATCTATAAAATAAACATAAGATTGAAAGATAGAGAGAAAAATCAAATGAGCTAGGAACCTCAGGACCTAACGAACAACACAACACTGAGTTTCCTAGCATTTCATTTTCATTTCATATATTCTCAATGGTATGCCTGAGAAGATAGCACCCTGGAAATGCAAATAGGTACAGACAAAAGAAGCCCCAAGAAAACCCTGACAGGAGGGGAACAGCCTAGTAAGACAGAATTTTTAAACACATAACCACTCCACTTCAGCCAAACACTATAGAAAAAACAGGGGCTCCACCCAAAACTGAGGCCAGCTAGGAGTCCAGACCTTCTCCAGGCCGCAGTGAGATGCTCCTAGCTCCCTGCTGGGGTGATATCAGAGAAGACCCAATAAAAA